>NW_027110189.1:40944-74746 GCF_000696795.3 Halyomorpha halys
GCATGAGTCAGAGTATATTGATGTACAGAAAAATCTACTAAATGGAATACTAGTTTTTTCTTAAAACAAATACATAAAAAAATTTATATATATATTATGCTAGCGATATATTATTTCATGTATCTTTTGTTTTACGGTTACCTAATTTATTAAATAAGTTCCAGTCCCGTTGTACTTCTTGTCTTTGTTGAACGATTGTTTTATGCCTTTCATGGCCAAAACATTTTCCAAATATTAACAATTATTGGACCTCACCGTTATACTTTCTATTGAGGCCTAATTGTAAAACTCTCGGCTCTACAAAGGACATAAATTTTCAATAGCCTCGTCATTCGGCACGTAGAATACTCCCGAATAATTTATGAATTCTTTTTTTTCATATTCCAATGGAGCTACTGGTAAACGAAATATCGTACAATAACGTTCGGTGGACTGCTGAAACTCGACGAAATTCAATTATAAAACACTCCTACCTCGACAAACTAAAACAAATAAATAACATCAATTGATCACTCATTCATTCTAACTGAATTATTCTCTGAATCATAAATTCCTTTCGACAAAATCGTGCCTTTAGTGATTCATTTTTAAATACGATTTATGAGGTAACCTTTAGAGTCAGAGGTGAATTGTAATTTTTTTTTTTTTCTAAAAACATTTTAGCAAAAGCTTTGAGAAATAACATGAATTATATTTGTTACTTTTTTTTCTATGTCCTATATCCCTTTTTGATACATTCCGCCTTTTCTGAAAAAGTAACAACCATTGTATAAATCGATTCCTAATTTTAGCTAATTTTATAACGTTACTCTACTTACTGTTATTAAGTGTCTTAAAGATGAGGTAATCTTGCCTCTTATCATGGAATTTCAAGGTGGATGCGGAAGGAGTTCTCTCTTATTATTTTTTATATTATGATTCTGAGAGATTGTTACGTAGTCATAAATTGACCAAATTTTGTTCAAAAGATAAGATAATAAAAGCTCTATCGTGAAAGTAAAAAGTTCTAGTACAATAAGACACTGCCACACTGCCAGTAGGAGTGTCTAGTAGGAGAGTCATTTTATACCAATGACAAGCTGGCAAAAAAAGTAACTTAAACTTGAAATAAAAGTTAATTTAATAAAGTGAGCTTGTAGTACAAGAGCCAGGAAGAAAAAAAGGCAGTTATCTCACCCCAATTTTTGATTACTTTAATGAAAACTAGGTATAATTAATAGTCAAAATTGATGAGTCTGCCAAGTATAGGAAGGGGGAATAAAAAATTGCGGCTGTTTCAAAACCTTAAAAAAACATCAATTTTTCATTTGAAGCTCTATATCTCTATATCTTAAAAACTATCAACAACACTAGAAAATCTAAGAAAACATTATTTAAAGAAGAGTAAATTTGCTAAAATATTAGCTCTAAAAGAGCTATTTACGTCCAATAGCTCCTGAGATATAGCTTTTTAAAAAGCAAAATACCTTAAAAATCTACTGAAAGATTAGTAGTTAGTCAATTTATGTTGGGAAATCTATATCTCAGGAACTATGTGACGTACATATCTCAATCAGAACTCAAATTAAAGCTAGTTTAATGGACTATAAAGAAGTTTAAGACCTTTACCTTCGTAGGAATAGCAGTTTTCATGATATTTGCTAAAATAAATTGATTTATAGTTGTTCGGACAATAAGTTTGATTTATGAAAATCTTCATTCCAGAAACCATTGGACGTACAGATGTCTGGCAGCACTCATATTAAAGCTATTTAAATTTACTAAAAAACAGTTAATAATGTTTATCATTGTAGAAATATTAGTTTTTAGGATATTTGACAAAATATACTCACAAAATGCTAATTTCTAGTTATTCGTATAAAATGTTGGATTTTTGAAAAATATATCCATAAGACATACATATGTCTGCCAACACTCAAAATAAAGGAAATTTAACTTACTATAAAGTAGTACTACCAACAACACGAATTTAAAGAAGAGTAGATTTACGTTCACTAGTTCTCGAGATATAGCCTTTTAAAAAGCGACATTTCATAAAAATGTTCTAGTTGTTCGTATAAAATGTTGGATTTTTAAAAAAATATATCTCTAGATCCATAATAGGCACATATGTCTGCCAACACTCAAAATGAAGGAAATTTAATTTACTATAAAGTAGTTTATGACACTAATCTTCGTAGAGGTAATAGTTTTTATGATATTCATATATGAATATAAATGTAGCAAATGAAAGTTTGTCCGAACAACTATAAATCAAATATTTTAGCAAATCGCATATAAACTATTACTCTTACGAAGATAAACATCATAAACTACTTTATAGCTTATTAAACTAGCTTTAATTTGAGTGCTAATAGACATCTGTACGTCAAATAGTTTTTGAGATATTAATTTTTATGAAAAGTAGATTTTTAAAAAGTTATATCTCGAAAACTATTTAACGTAAATAACTCTATTAGTGCTCATATTTTAGCAACTTTACTCTTCTTTAAATGACGTTCTCTTAGGTTTTCTTGTGTTGTTCCTACTTTTTAAGGTTTAGAGCTCCAAATGAAAAATTAGTTGATTTTATCGCTTTGAAAAAGCCGCTATTTTTTATTCCCCCGACCTATACTTGGCAGACTCATCAATTTTGACTAGTAATTATACATCGTTTTCATTAAAGTAATCAAAAATTGGGGTGAGATAACTGTCTTTTTCCTCCTCTTGGGCTCTTGTACTATTGGGCATGTCCATGAGAGACCGCGTAGACTTGTGGATGTCATCCCTATGCGGACAGACTATAGGTTAGCTGTTTCCCCAAGAAGGGTACCTCTAAGAGACAGTCGTCATCAGACCTGACTCCATTACCACCCCGCCCCTCCGACAGACAGACGGACAAGACCGCTATAAATAAAGGAGCCAGCAATAGCTGTCCTCACTGACTGATGCGCCACCAATAAAACTCCTCCTTTACGTGCCATTTGCGCCAGTTTCTATCCTGAATTTAAACCGAGAGGACAAACTGCTACCATTTAGTGTTTTCAACGGCAGGAGTGTTCTTCTCTTTTCTTCTATCTCCACCATCTCCAACTTGATGGTCGATCTCACCGGCTCCACGAATAGCCCATAGCTTCAGGAGCAGGACCCCTCTTTTTTTAAAAAGAGTTTTTTGTAGTACTTCTGTCTTAAGCCCTTTTAGAGCTCGGAAATAGGATCTTGTTTCATGTTTATGATATCGTGTTACTTTATCTTATTTAACCAATTACTTGTAAAATTTAATTTTTCATTGATTTGTATGAATTTGCATGCCTTCAACCGAATTGCCAGACACACTTCATTTTTGGTTGGCTGGTTGGGTTTGAGTGGATTGTGTAATTAAAAGAATGAGATATGATTAAATGAAATAAAATTCTATTGTTTAAGTTACAAGTGGTGTAGGGGGTGACCAAAAGAAAACATTTATGATTAGATGGTTAGCAAAATTTTGAATGACCGGGCTATGGAAATTATAGATATAAAATTGAGTTGGTTGATGATGATGTGGATGTTAACTATTGCTAGATGGACTTACTCCATGGTTCTTTCTTCCCTCCACATTCTCAGGCCTCTCTCCCCTCTACCTCTGAGAACAATTCCAGGAGTTCTACTCACTCATGGTAGATTCCTGATGAGAGACAAAAAGAAAGAATGGATTGCTTCTGCCAGGAACAAGATGGCTCTCCTCATTTGTCTCGGTTACTCTCGCCACAGAGAGCGCTGGAGAAGGTTAGTTTTGACTGTTGGCCACATGGGCGCTAGTATTGCTTATATTATGGCAGTCCCTCAATTCAACCATTCGGTTGACGTAGATTAACCGGAACACATATACCGAAATATGTGTGTTTTATGGGAGGACTTTTATACACCAGCTGTGTACTAGTACTATTTTTACACCTAGAGGTGATTATGGTACAAACTTGTTTACACAAACTGACCATGTTTTACTCTTTACAGTGAAATACATCGTGACTTCAAGAAAAAATTAGGAGGACATTTCTAAAGGAAAACCCTAAGGAGTTCAACATTCCAAACAAGGAAAAAGCTGTTTGAGTAAGGCTAAGAAAAAAACGAGTAAATTTGTTCCCGTGGATGTTGCTATCTCCTGTGAGGGTTGGCCCCATATTATATGTACGACCAATATTGAAAAACAAATATTTTTTAACCAAGAAAATATGTGTTATTTAATTTATATATTACATATATAATTGTATTTTAAGTGGGGAAAATGGTCTGGAAGGTGGGGAGGGGGTGCGGTCAGTAAAAAAATACAAATACACAAAAAAATATTTATTCGTGCCGACCTTTCGACCTGAGCTTCTCAGGTCTCCATCAGCAGATATTTTGGTCAAATTTTAAACTCAGTTTAGTCAGAATTTGTGCCGAAAGCTCCCTGATGAAGATCTAAAACTCAGGTCGAAACGTCGGTACGAATAAATATTTTTTTGTTCATTAGTGTTTGTTTTTTTTCCTGACCGCACCCCCGACCATCTTATCCACTTATTACTTTACGGTTAACTCTCTACATCTTATTATAAATATGTTTTATGTACCCTTTTATTGTTTTATTTAATGGTTCAAACAATTCATTCTGCGAAAGGTATTAAAAAAGGGCTTTTTAAAGCGGGAAATCTAATGAGTAACATTATCTTCAATTAGGCTAAATTATTGAAACAAATTAAGAAATCGTTTTTTTTTTTTTTTCTAAGCCTTGAACCTTCAAAGGAGTGAAAAGAACGGGTGACAATGATACAACAACATTTATATCCTTGGAATCCATGATAAAAAAGGGTGTACCAAAATCATCGCATTTCAGGGTGAAATTAGTACTAAAACAAAATGGAATATCTCGCTTAATATTTGAAAAATATATTTTTTCAGTAGTGAAAGTGAACCATTATATTTCAAACATTTGACAAAATCTTTATTGCAATATTGCATACGTATATTAGGTTTAGGAATAAAAAACATGAAAACTGTGCCAAAGTCACTTCACTTAACAGTATGTAAAACAAAAGGTCACCGATTTCCTAATACCGTTGTGACTGTAGGTACCATTGGTGATACAGTGAATATTATTAATACCTTTTATTCAGTAGATAAAACTATTCATCTAATATCAAAGAATGGCGTTAATACATTTTAATTAACAGCTATGGTAGTGAATGGAAAAGGAAAAAGTTATTCAATTAGACCAAATCCTCTTACACGAACTAAAGTTTTTTCTATCTCTAGTCAAGCCTATTCATATTGTTCCTTTAATAAAAGAAAAAAACAACTCTTGGAAAATTTTTGAACTTATGGATTATCCAATTCTGTACAATAGTATATAAAAAATTTTATGTAAGATTATTAAAATATTATATTACATCCATTAACAATAAAAGCAGTCTGTTGACTTTATATCAAACATTTCAACAATATCTATTTATATATATATATATATCATCTTAAATGAGTTTTAAAGGAATATATCCCTTTAGTGTCCTATAGTGTCTAAAAAGGCTAGAAAGGCACCAATTTGGTGAAATAGTAGAATCCCATGATCTTTAGTTTGACATGTTAAATGGATTTCCATGTTCTGCTGTTGCAGGAACTCGATGTTCTTTCCAAAGCTCTGCACCCTCCGTGTCCTGTTTGGATCAGTGTGACCGAATAGTCTGGGAGGACCAACTTAGCCTGCAATCTAGAAAGGACGATGGGAAAGAATTCCATTCCACTCCTCTTGAGTCCTCCCGCAGCATTTTCTTAAGTTCCTCCGGTAGCGCTCCCAGTCCCTGCCTCATAATTCATATTTAAGAACATCCATGATCATATTTAAGGATGAGGTCGAGGGGCATCGCTCTAGCCAGCACCAGCGCCTCATGTGACACAGTTCTGTATGTCTTCGTGACCCTCAGCGGAGCCAATCTCTTTATGGTGGCCAGTTTCCTCTTCTGTGCCAGCGTGAAGTTTCGGCTCCACGGATAGGATGCGTAGCTCAGAATACCCAAGATCACACTTTTATATATGGTCGTCGTTGAAGGGTACCTCAGGCCTCAAAACGCACTCTATATCCTGCTAAATCCATCACATGAGTCACCCTGTCCTTTAGATACACCAGGTGAGAAGCTGCATCAAATTTTCTTCTTATCCTCACACCTTCCCACCTCCTATAACCTTCTCTCCTTGGATATTCAGGATAATAGGATGAGCCCTTTCCGCGAAGCCTCTTATGAGTAGGGCCTGAGTCTTGGCTGCTGCCATGCTCAACTTCCTCTTCACGCATTACTCTCCTGCTTCAGTCTATAGTCTGGCTCTACTGTTCTTGATCACGATGACTGCCAATTCGTCGACGTAGGCCGTAGCAAGGAACCCCTTGTTCTATACTAGCTTCCAAACTTAGGACCGAACAATGCGGACATCTTCTTTCGATTTTTTTCACGACCTCGTAATAGTTACACCTGATCCTGAGACTCCTGTTATTGAGGTAACTACCTACGAGAGAGTATAGATTACTGGGCGTGTTCTAGCAACCGTTGGAGTACACGGGGCTACCCAATGCTGTCGAAGGCAGAGGAGATGTCAAACATGATCAATCTTATTCGACACATTTCTCGGCCCTCTCGGCGATCATATGCTACAGGACCTTATTTTCAACAGGGAGGAAACATATAGGTCGGTAGGCTTTTGGCGTTTCTTCATCCTTGTCCCTAGGTATATACATGTCTATATACATCTTAGCAGCCTCCTCCAGGGTGGTTCCCTGGCCACCTTTCGCTCTAATAACCGCCGGTAACGACAACTGTACTGTCTTAACCTTGCCTAGTGCCACCCTGTACGTTATGCTCTAGCTGCATGATACGTCCTTCGTGCAGGTTTTAGCAGGGTCTCTGTAATCTTGGCACCGGAGGAATAGTACTGGGTCGAGGTAATTGCGGATGGTCAAGCTCAACCATCCTTTGCTGATGCCCTTCGCCGACAATGTCGTTAAGGTGAGCCTCATCGCCTGTTGCACCTCTGGCACCCACGTATTCATAAGCCCGCCTCTCACAGGAGTGGAGAAGCATGGAATCAACCACTCCCCTCTGTCTTTATCATCATTCGGCGCGTCTATAGGGATCTTAACCCAAAGATAATTATCTAGGGCAGTCTCGTTCCTGAAATTAGGTACCCCTCTAACTCCCAGGTGAATGAAATCGATCAATCACAAAAGTGAGTTCATCCAATCACCAACATAACTCCCAAAAATAATTTCCAAATCGATCTGAGAAGTCGTGAAAATAAAAATTCTTGGAGCTCCTCTATGAGTTTCTAAATTACCTAATACAAATAAGAAACAATTATGTTGTTTGATAAAAAAAAACAATTAAAAATACGTATTTGCTGCAGGTATCTTAGAATGGTATTCTTGATGTTCTAAACATCAGAACTATTTCTTTAAGCAATTGAGAACTCTAGAACTCTTATAGATCTTATAGATTCTTCCAGGACTAAAAGAAAAATTGAAATATTAAGAGGATAGGAGGCCAGCTTCACAGAAGTAACACATTTACCTGGTCTGCACTAGTCACAATGGAGATCCCTCGAAAGTCACAATGCCTGTTTTCATCTCAAACAGACTTACAATCTGAGAAGTAGGTATTTGAAGTATATAATGACTCTGTAAATTAAGAAAAAAAGAGGGACACGAACCACTATTTACTGTGTGATGTTCAATCTCCTTCTAACACTTATTGTTAAATAAATCAGTATTAATCTAATCTCGTAGTTTGAAGTTCTACATTTGTATGAATTCACGGAACGTTAGCTGGTTACTACATGTATATTTATTTATTAAAATATCTCTCTTGCTTTGTCATTATGAATATTCACGTGTTAGTTTAAATATTATATAAAGAACTGTTGATTTATTAAATTCATTTAGCAAAATATAAACCAGCTTGTCTTGCAAACAATATTATTTATTTATTTAAGCGTATTTTTTTAAAAGAATATCGAAGTGATTTTTTTTTAAAGATATTTAAATTGTAAATATAACATATTGAATTCTCTCTTCAATTTGGAATTTTATATATTTGCAATTCAGATTGTTTGTTTATTGTCCTTCTTTCTCTTTTCAAACATGTATTAATTTCATTCGGAATACCAAATTAGTGGAAATAAAAACAACGAAATGTTTAGGTCTGTATAAAAAGTAACCGGTATTGTAAATAAAATGTTTTTTTATATTAATATACCATGTATAAATATTCTGGAATTGCGGATTGATGTCTCAGTAAATACTTCCTTTTAAAAAAGTATTTTTAGTAAATTATTACGTAGGAGAGAAATACTTTATTTATCTATGCTGCCTAAATACATGAGGTTGCTATCTCACACAGCATACTTATCAATCCGTAATCGGACATATATAAATTACACATACATGGTATAATCAGAAAAAAAGAGATACAATAATAAGAAATTATAAAAAAATTTATTTTACCCCTACAGTTTCCTTTTACAATCCATTTCGGTCTGTACAACAAATACAAATGTTTCAATTCGTTCCTATTTTTCTTTCTCACTTCTGCTGCTCCAATTTCACCCTTTCACAATTTTTCAATTCACCCGATTAACAAATTCGCTCTCCGGAATTCAACCTCCTAGATCCTCTTCAGTGACCCACTAAACAAATTCAATATTAGACGGTAATGTGAGATCAGACCATCATTCATAGTCACAGCAGTAGACCAGTTTACCAAAAACAAACAAAT
Source organism: Halyomorpha halys (assembly GCF_000696795.3). Taxonomy (NCBI): domain Eukaryota; kingdom Metazoa; phylum Arthropoda; class Insecta; order Hemiptera; family Pentatomidae; genus Halyomorpha; species Halyomorpha halys. The sequence goes on from NW_027110189.1 coordinate 49,701, forward strand.
AGATACATTTTATGAGAATAAGACTAACACATAGATTAAAAGGAAAATATAATAAAAAACCAGTTACAGGAAACACTTGAATGGATAAATAAGTTTGAAATAAAACAAAAAACCGTGCAGTAATTAATGTATTGCTTTGGGATAAACCCTTATAAAGCACATTTGTCTAGCAACTCATTACATTACAACTATGTTTTACATTTTAGTAAAAACAAACTGAAAGGGGAAAAACACTATTGAAATATAGGGAAATTTTGTATGAAATGTCCCATTTTTTATTTCAGAAATTCAAAGTGGAATTTTATTTTTTACCTTTATATTTACAGATAATAATAAGCCGTTATTAATAACCTCTTTCTTTAATATATTTACTAGTATTCCAATTTATTGCATATTGTTTAGTATGCTATCAAATATGACCATGGATACAAGTGATTTCCAAGTATATTTTTTTATGAGGTTAAACTTGCCAGGGGCATTACCACGGCGCACACTGGGGCCGAATGGCCTAAAATTGGGAAAAAATCAATATCTCGAGAACGGATAAACAAAGAAAATTGGGCCCGATCTCATTCGACTCAAAAAAAAAAAAAAACAACATCTAGGTTAGGTAAAAATGTCTGGAATTTTCGGAATACCTTGTACTCATCAAAACAAGTTACAATGAGTATTTTGATCGTATATTTTAATTAAATAATGCTTGAAATAAAAATTCAAGGAAGCTATAAAGACTGGAGAATTTTGTAAACAATAAAACAAGGGTTTCAAAGTCAAAGGTTGATCAAATTGAAAAGACACTTACGATTTCATATTCAAAGATATCTGGGACATACGGAGTTGAGCTTTGGGGCTCCAATAAACCATCAAATTCCTCCAGAATCCAATCCTTACAGTCCAAAATCCTTCGTAAAATCCTTAGTGCTCCTTACTTTGTCACAAATCAAGTCATCCATCAGGACCTCAATGTTCCATATGTTGCCGATTTGGCCAGAACCAGATACCGTTCCTTCCATAATAAACTTCTCAACCCAAATCCACTTGTTTCTAACCTGGCTTCTCCTTCATTACCTAATAATCCTCCTAGGCGTCTGAAAAGAAGATGGCCTCGAGATCTTCTCCTCTAGAAATGTTATTGGAGTTCTATCAGTGGGTAGATTCTCCACATGTTTTTATCATGTCACTATATCACCTACAGCAAATTTACTTGTTGTATATACGTGTATACAGTATTGTAAATAACAATAAATAAATTATTAAAAAAAAAAAATTCAAAGAACTTAGATTGACAGTTCCTTAGCTGCATCACTGATTTCCAGGTGTATTTACTTTGGATCGGGTCTCTTGTTCGTGATAAAAGGATCTGAAGTCTCCAGTATCATGTGGAACAAGTCTTCGTTGGTAGATATACGAGACATTTTCCTCGAATTTCTTATTCTGAAAGTCTTGTAATCCTTATTTTTACTGGGAGACTATTCGACTTCTGCACTATTTCAGCACCAGGCAACAAAATCTTTTGCACCGTGGATGATATGTAGTACCATGAAAATTTTTCAATGGCCATCTCTGTTGTTTCTTTTGAGAAGATCCGGAAATTTTTTGAGTGAATCATTGTGAAGTGTATTTTATACACTTGATTCTAATGTGTAGTGGAGATAAACCAAATTCAAGAGCATTCCCATTAAGAAGTTTTAGTTGGATTTTTGCCAATACGTTCATTTCCTTTCTTGACACATCTAGTTTTAGTAAGTCGAATGGTTATTGAGATATAGATTTCTCAAAATAGATTCACTATCTACTGATTTCAGTACATTTTTATTAAATATTGCTTTTTAAAAGGCTATATCTCGAGAACTAGTGGACGTAAATTTACTCTTCTTTAAATTCGTGTTGTTGGTAGGACTACTTTATAGAAAGTTAAATTTCCTTTATTTTGAGTGTTGGCAGACATATGTGCGTCTTATGGATCTAGAGATATATTTTTCAAAAATCTATTTTATACAAACAACTAGAAATTAACATTTTGTGAGTTTATTTTGTCAAATATTCTAAAAACTACTACTTCTATAATGATAAGCATTATTAACTGTTTTTTAGTAAATTTAAATAGCTTTAATATGAGTGCTGCCAGACATCTCTACATCCAATGGTTTCTGAAATGAAGTTTTTCATAAATCAAACTTATTGTCCGAACAACTATAAATTAATATATTTTAGCAAATATTATGAAAACTACTACTCCTACGAAGGTAAAGGTAATAAACCTCTTTATAGTCCATTCAACTAGCTTTAATTTGGGTGCTAATAGACATCTGTACGTCAGATAGTTCCTGAGATATAGATTCCTCAAAATAAATTAACTAACTACTAATCTTTCAGTAGATTTTTAAGATATTTTGCTTTTTAAAAACCTATATCTCGAGAACTATACTAAAAGAGCTATTTACGTCTAATACATTGCTCTTTTAGGGGTAATATTTCAGCAAATTTACTTTTCTTTAAATAACGTTCTTTTAGTTTTTCTAGTGTTGTTGGTAGTTTTAAAGAAAGAGAGCTCCCAATGAAAAATTAATGTTTTTTTAAGGGTTTGAAACAGCCATTTTTTAATGGCTTAATTTAGCCTACCTATAATTGGTAGACTCATCAGTTTTGACTAGTAATTATACATAGTTTTCATTAAAGTAATCAAAAATTGGGGTGAGATAACTGCCTTTTTTTCTTTTCTCATTGGTGGGATAGAGAGAAGTGGGTAACCCAATGAGGGAAAAAGTAAAAAAGTATCATCATTTCTGAGGGTTTTTGAAATATCTGGGTTTCATCTTAACCTATGATCATCCAATATGTGATATGTAATTCAAAAGTATTATTATTCGCTAATTGTTCAAAAATTTGGTCAATTTACTTTACAAAATGTTTTATAAATAATTCTTAGGTGAAAAAAGTATTTTCAGCTTTGTGATTAAAAAGTTGATAACATATTGGGGAAAATGTATATTAAATAGGAGCAAATATTTTGATTTCATAAAGTTAAAATAAATAACTAAGTTTTCCTGTAAAATCTGACATTTCATATAAAATGAACCAATAATTGAATATTAAAGTTTGTATGTGAATTCGCATTATATGATATTGATATTTGTGGAAAAAAATTGTCATGTTTTCCTAGTACTTTTAATATGAAGTATTAAACGCAATAAAATGCTAAACAGATTTTGTTTTTTATAGTACGCCATCAATCTAAAGGAGGATATTCTAGGTTAATTATCCGTCACTAATTACACTTTTATGATATTCATTTTGTAGACAAAGTTTCCTTCAAGAAAAGCTTCTTCCTTCTTAAACCTCCAGGAAATTTTCTTTTAAAAAGGAAGTAGCTAATTAATATTTCTTGTTGTTTTAAGACAGTTATGAAGCTAGGAAAAGAGGGGTTAGTTAAAATTTGATAGCCCATATGGCTTAGCTTGTTATAAAGCCGGCTGGATAGGCGAGCGTAAAATTTACCTTTATCAAACACCTCGGCCCTTATTACCCCGTATCGCTGGGGCTTATAAAGAACAATTTATTTCTCGATAGCTGATAATGTCTTTCTGGCTTGCATGAGTAAAACTTTTAGTTCTAGCGCCACAGGGACCTTTAAATGACTTTTTAAAAATATTTTGACTATATGCAGTAAAATACACTTTAAGGATTTAAAAAAAAAAACCTATTACACAAAATTACGCAATATCATTACTATTTACGAATATTATACTGCACGTTTCAGATGAATAAATTAAAATTATGATTTTGATAATACCGATCAAAAAAACTTTGTTTCTGCATTATAGGGGATTATTTTTTTTTTGGATTAGACATACCTTTTTTAAATTTATTTATCAAGAAAGGTACACCCAGTATGGCCAGACCAGATGACAATATCTATCGGTAGGAATCAAAATAACATACAATAAAAATTATAGAAGACATTATAAAATATATTATTTACACTTTGATTATTCGAGCACTGTGGAAGCTACCACAATTTATATGATAGAACAGTAACATCTGATTTAATTTTCTGTGATAAAACTAGTTATTCAATTAAAAAAATACAAATAAGTAGAAAATACTAAACAGGAAATAAATTAAAAAGAAAAAATATATTAATAAACATAATTTAAATAACTTATTAATTGAATATTAATAATACGAATTTACAATTAATAAATTAATAATAATGACCTAATGAATTTTTTATAAGTGTTAAAGCCCAAAAGTTTAGTTTACTTTATAACGTTCCAATAGGCTTTTTAATTTATGTTAAATATATATATTTATTTCTATTTTTTAAAGTTTATGTTACTTTTTATTTTGAATTTATTGCGCAAAACAAGGGACATATAGAAGTATACAACAATATTACCGACAGAAGTAGTATTAGGGTCTGGATGCAGAATATTATGATATTATTACTTAGTAATAATTAAGTAAAGTATAACGATTTAATATTACTTCTATTGGTCGATATTACGATTAATATCGACCACCCCCCCCCCCTCCGGCTATCTACTGTGACTGACTATTGATTATATTTTTTGATCAAATCTCAAATTTACTTGTTGCCTCTTAACTATTAAATTAGTGGAAAATTTAACTATATATTTTTTTTTTGTAAAGCAAATTTTTCAGTTTTTTTTTGTATATGTATCTAAGTATTTATATTTCATAATTCATTTTTTTTTTTAATTTTTTATAGTGATAGGATAATTTATTTTTATTTGTTTACATTTTAATATTATTAAACTTTGCCTATCAATTGGAACTTTATTATTTTTATTTCAATTTTAAAATTAATTATTTTTTTTTTACCCAGTTAAATATACACAAAAGTATAAATTATTTTCATTATTCACAACGTTAAATTGGAATTTATAGCCAGTAAATGGAATATTAAATAACAATACATAATATTAGATACAATTAGAAATAATTAGTACAGTAACAATTGAACATTGAAACAAGTGGTAGTCGAAAGTTATTTTATTTATAAAGCATTTTTATTTATTGAATTTTTATAACGAAGTTCATTTTTTTTTATCTCAATAAAAAATGAAACAAATCATATTTTAGCCTTAGTTAAATATCATATACTAAATATCTGGTAACGAGTTGACATAGTGCATCATTTATGGTACACTGGAAAACTTGATGTAATTTTATTTGTGGAAATTTATAGTTAAAGTAAAATTTGTGGAATAATGAGGATGAAAACAGGACTATCAACAGTAATATTTAAAAGTTTATAAAAAAAAAAATCATTTCTCAATTGAATCTTAGGGTTGTAAGATTATCGAGACTAGAAATTTCAAGTAAAGAGTTGTGAGGAGTCTAGTCAAAGAATACGGAGGAAACTCATCTGAACACTTTTTAATGTGTCAATATTTAGTTTTCTGACAGATAATGTTGCAGTAAAAGGTATGCAGATTTCCAATTATGTGTGGTTCTATTAATAAAATATAGAATCTTATTGGCCTTTTTAACTACTGCTGAAACATGATAAAATTATAGATTTTTTAATTTATTTATTTGATATAATTTATAGTTTACAAAATAATAAATACAATAAGTAAATTGGATGAATGTTTCAAAAACTTGAAAATCTTGGGAAGAAACCATCCATTGGAGGTACTTCAAGGATTAATTAAAATTAGAAGGTACCGTGGCCATCTTCTTTTCAGACGCCTCGGAGCATTATCAGGAATAGTTAAGGATGAGATTAAGAACTAATGGGTTAGGAGGGATAAGAAGTTTGGAATGAAAAGAGCCATATCTGTTTTGGGCCAAATCTGCAACGAATGGGATGTTAAGGTCTTTGTCGATGAGTTTTTTTGTAACGTAATAAGGAGCATCAAGGATTTGGATTATAAGGATTGGATGCGGGAGGAATTTGATGGTTTGGTAGAGCCAATTCCATATGTCCAAATTGGTCTGATTATCGTTGTGTATAATAATGTTTTGTAGCGAATGGGAAATTTAGAGCATTTGTCAAGTAAGTGTTGTAGCAATCGAAATCTACGAGCAGTTGCAGTCTTATATGTGGATTTCAAGTAAGTTTCTTGTCTTGTGGAGTCCTAAGTATCGAATCTGTTCAACAGGATAGGAGGGTAGAGGTTTACGACGGAGAGTAAAGGTTATCTGGTGGGATTTGTCAGGATTTATTTTGATTCTTCATTTTTGACGAATTTTATAGAACAGACCTGGATGACAAACTCGATCAAAAGCTTGTTTAACATCGAGGAAGATTCCCGAAATTATAGATTAAATATAGATACTTCCGTAAACAAATCATATGCATATCACCAGTAATAAAAATGAAGGAAAAGTAATTATTAAGCAAACTCTTTATGAATGCCACAATGATAGCTCTATAGGCCATGAATACTTTTGTGAATTTATGCAGACAATTGTCATACAAGGAAAATGTTCACAGCTCTAGCAAGCCGCAACACGAAACTACAACTGTAGCAGGTAAAAGTGTTATAGTTTACCCACCACGGAAATATCTTCCTGAATACGTATGTATATATTTTTTTAGAGGTGTTACGTTTGCAAATGATCATTTGTATGGTTGCTAGGCGGCGGGAAGGTGGCAGCACTGTGTTGAGGTTGCGGCTCTTATATATTTATAAGGCTGGTGGAAATCCCGGAGTTTCCCCTACATCTGCGAAAATTTTCCTCCGGGCTCCTGAAAAGCGTTGAAAATGAGTCTGCCGCCCCGACTGTATTATTTAGAATAAACAATGCGTCTGTATTCATCCGCGGCGGGAAGGGCAGGAGGCAAATCTAGACCTTAGTTTATGTTGCATTTACATAAAGAATATTTCAAATTTTTATCCCGATTCCAGGCCAGGATTTGAGGATAACCGGCAGAAATCATTTCTCTGGCCCCGTCTCCCTATCTCCTTGTTATTTCTTAAATAATTATTATTTTTCCACTTGAGCGTGATAAAACAGAAATATTTGATTTACCTTATGCTCCAGATCAATGATGACTGTTAGGTCAAATAATGTAATGTCGTTACTTTATATATTATACTTATATACTTCAGCCATCATATACTGTAAAAGTGGGTTACTTGTTGTTGTCTGGGGCTTTAAGGCGTAAAACCCTGAGGTCATCAACGCCTATGCTTCGTGCTTTATAATTTTGTCTTTATTTTTCTTTTTAAATAATTTCGAAAAAAAATTTAACAGATTTTCTGGTTTAAATCTTATTCAAAAGGCCATTACTTTTTAGGAAAACTAAGACCATTTTCACGTTCTTCTGGTCATCATTCAGAGCATCCGATATACTCGGTCCCACTCCAATCTACTCAAGTTCGCAGAATAAAAATGACATTTCTCAAATATGTGATTGTAAGTACACTGTTGCAGTATTGACATTTTGGCGGTGGATGCTTACTGATCAGATATCTATGAGTTAAACTCGTGTGACCTATTCTCAATCTGGCATTAGCTACCTCCTCCCTGCAATTTTATAACGGTTAAAAAAGGTCACTATTGTCACAAAACCCATTGATATCAAGATGGTGAAAGATATGTGAGCGGATGAATTTCTTCCTTCTCTCTTTGTTCCTTCCTTATTCACTTTTCCTCACATTCTATATTTATTTTAGCTTTTCATTTTTTACTCATTTGTATGACTGTGCATCTTTTACTCAATGTATTACGTATATCGTTTTCTTTCTTATATTTCACGATATTAATTTAAACTTTTTTCACTACTTATTTATTTTTAATTATTTCTTTACATATTTTATTATATTAATTTCTATTTATCATTATTTACATTTTCTCCTGCATGTTTATATTTAAGATTTTTAATAACTTTTTTTTATCATTCGTTTTTTATTATTTTTACTTCTATAATATTATATTTGATCTTTCGTTAGTATCGTTTACCTGTTTTATATGTTTCCAACATTGCTTTTTATCATTTTATTTTTGTCCTTATCTCGTTTTTTTAGCCTTGATAAAGGCCTGAAATTGAGGTCGGAACGATCATTTATTTCTTTTATGTATTTTATTTATTAATGTTTTATACTTCCATATATTAGCAATTTATGAAATAGGAAAACCGTTAAGTGTGTAAGAATCATTATACTAAATTCTGTTAAAAAATTAGATTAAAATTTACTACATAGAACTAAAATTTCACACAGGTCAAATGTGATATTTTTTTTAGCATATCTTGTTTAAGATAAGATATTCATAACCAGCACTAGATGTTAGATACCATATCTACCGTCGAGTATTGAATATTCCGAAAATATTTTTCCTATTCGATTACTTCCTTATCATTGTTATATATTATTGCAGTGTTCCATATTCCGAGTAATTTCGGCGGGGATCGGAGGCCCCAAGGAAGCGGCGGAACAATTAGAGACAAGGGAGGTCCATACGGCTACCGCGAGATATGCTGGCCATTAACATAGCACACTATGGGAGTGACCATGGGACCTCATGTCCTGCAATTAAAGCAAATAAGTTGTTGAAATTCCTGAGGAAATAGTTCGTAGGCAAGTATGCAGGCTCGTCAGTGTCCTGCCTGCCAAAGAAGTCTTCATGTCCTGGACAACTCCTTCACTCCTCACCGTCTTTTCAGACAGTTAGGTTAATTTAATGTTAAAGTGATTGAGTTCTTAGTTCGCCATAACTTAGTTCCGTACCTTGAAACTCTAGTTCAGGGAAATTAGTTTAAATTTTAGCTGTGTCTATAAATGTGTCCATTAATTCCTGTCAATGGATGTGTGTAAAAAAGTACTGAAAAATACGATTTTAAAATATCCATCACTCTGGAGGTCCATTGTTCAAATTTAGCAGGTTTTAAGTATTACTGCCAATTTTAATTTTTTTTTTATTTTATAGAAATAATACATTCTGCCACACTCATGGGCAATAAGTATTAGGAATGTAAGAACACAATCATATCATATACACATTGTTAACGCCATAATATATAATTACCTTGTAAATAGTATTGGAGTATTATTAGTATTTAATTTAGTTACTTTTATTTTTATTTGTATTGTTTTATTTAGATTTAGTTATTTGAAAAGAAAAATGTGTAATTGTATTTGTTTGTAATAATGAGTAATAGAGACAGTTGCTAGGGGTGATAATTGTTGCTAAGAGGCGTCACCTAGCAACGGACCGACCATCTTAGTTTTTAGAGCAGTTCCGGCTAATTAGTGGCCGTGGTAGCGTCTAAGCAGCCCTGTCTGCCCTTATAATTTAATAGTTCGGGCATTTTTAGTGAGTTAATGAGTCACTACAGTTCGAAACCAGACCTTTTCTGTGTTTCGACTTTAATATAGCAGTTCCGACTAATTAGTGGCCCCGGTAGCGTCATTAGCAGCCCTGTCTGCGTTTGGTTGATATTATTTTATCTGACATTTTTTGAGTGTACTCGTCGTCATAACAGTTTGGAACCAGACCACTTCTGTGTTTCGATTTTAATATGAGTGCCAATTAATTAAGTAATTGGTGGCCAACCCCTGAACCTAAGGAACGTGTGTAACCAGCCCTGTCTGCGTTCATTACAACAGCTCGCCTAATGCAATACGACTGTTGGATATTTGGACCATCAATGAGCAAATACACCAACTCTGGACCATTGCAGCGGTTTATTTAACTACCAGAGCTGCGACCTACTCACATCGGCAGCACTCTTCTGACCTATCGGAGTAGAGCAACCCTTTCGTCGTGCAGTATTTATTTTATATATTTATTTCTTTGGTTATTTGTAAATTAGTTTATTTTATTTTGATTTTCATAATTTATCGAACTATTTTATTTTTATCTGAGAGGCCTTTTTATTTTTGCTTGTATATTTTGTTTATGTTAGTTTTTAGTTTTTTAAAATGTTTAAATTGAACCAAATAAATGTTTAATCCGAGCCAGTTTGTTTTTTGTTCATTTTAAACCCTTCCAACAAAAAGACATAGTCAATTTGAGGTGGCTTTAACACACATATTAACTAAAAATAAAAAGTAAATAAGTAATAATAAACATTCAATAAAATAATTAATTATTAACTGAAATAGATAAAAATAAAATTATATGTACACATCATAGTAAACATAAGTAGCTGAGTTAAATAATAGAAAATAAAAAAACTACTGAGGTAATAAAGTAAAATAAAGTGAACATTTTTTACACATTCTGACCAGAGGACCTGGAATCAAGCTCTGCCACCCCAGGTCTAGATGGCATTGAAAATCTCCAGGTTCCCAGAGCTTCTCTTCCAGCCGCGGGACTGGTATTGAGCGCCAGTGGAGACCGGTTTATTCCCAATAACTTGAAATATAATATATTACTTTATAGGTCATTTAACAAAATTCTATTTGAGGCCTATTAGAGCTCTTTAGCTTATATATATAATGTTATAACTTGTTCGAGATTGATTTTATTATGTAAATAAAATAGATTATATCCAGCAGTTATATATATAAATGAAATAGTGACACACATAGATTAATTTGACCCATTTTATTAAGCCTGAGAAAAAAGTCTACAAACATTTTTAACGGTTGGATGTGAGGCTGTAAATTTAAGATTGTCCTTGAGGATGGTCAAGTTGGCCGAAATGTAGGACATTTACAGTATTAATAAACAGTGTTGAGATTTAATTAGATACAATTTTCTGAGATATAGTTTTTAAAATACCAATATTTTTCCAAGCAATGATAAATACAAATTTTGATATTTTTTTTTGGTGAATGTCATGGATATTGATACTCTTAGGAAAGTTTTATTATATACTACTTTATGATGGGTGTATTTTACTAGCTTAAAATTGAGCCTTCCTCCGAGGCGTCTGAAAAGATGATGACCTCGATTTTATATTGAATGCTACCAATAAGTAGTTTCTCTACATACCTGTATCATACCATTATGATCTCACTTCAAATTTACTTGTTGTATTTTATGAACAGTTGTATCAATAAAGAAATTTTTAAAAAAAATTGGGCCTTAACAATCGTTTTATACTTCCTCAGTTCGAATTTTTCTATAGATATGGCGCATTTTCAATGTAAGTTATATTGATGAACTGCACTGAAGGGATTCAAATAAAATAAAATAAATAATTTTTTATAATCACTGTATAATAAAAGCTAGTATGTGGATTGACGAAAACGTTGGACTTTTAAAGGAATGAAGAGTGTTTTGAGACTTAAATTGGATACAAGTTATTTTATTTTAAAAAAATTAATCATTTTTCTTCAAATATTATTAATGAGTTATTAATAATCAACAATTCTTTATAAAAATTTTGGTTTTAGAAATACTGTATTTCAGGAACTTTTAGCTTAAAGATTTTTATTGGGGGTACACCATAAAGTATAGTAATTTATAACGATTACCATTTTCCTAATACATAATAGTTGCCAAAATATATTCATAAAATTTTGTTCTTCATAATACTTTAGGAGTTATAGAGCTAAAGATATACGGTGGTAAACGTTTATAGCTATAAAAGTATAGGGGAATATTTAAAACAAGTGAAAGAGGAACTGGGTAGACTAAAAATAACAGATGAAGACTGCTTGGACAGAGAGCATTTTGGGAATAAGTTAAAAGAGGTTGGGTTCTTGTGAAGAAAGGAGACGAGGGAGAGCGGGAAGAACAGTCCCGGAGGATGAACGGATATAGTACAAGAGCCGGAAAGAAAAAAAGGCAGTTATCTCACCCAAATTTTTGATTACTTTAATGAAAACTAGGTATAATTACCAGTCAAAACTGATGAGTCTGCCAAGTATAGATAGGGGAAATAAAAATTGGCGGCTGTTTCCAAATCTTGAAAAAAACATTACTTTTTCATTTGGAGCTCTATTTCTTAAAAATTAGCAACAACACTAGAAAATCTTAAAGAAGAGTAAATTTGCTGAAATATAAGCCCTACTAGAGCTATTTACGTGAAATAGTTCCCGAGACATAGCCTTTTAAAAAGCAACATTTCATAAAAATGAACTGAAATATCAGTAGTTAGTTAGGTTATTTTGAGAAATCTATATCTCAGGAACTATGTCACGTACAGATGTCTATTAGCAATCAAATTAAAGCGAATCTAATGTACTATAAAGTACGTATGTAGTATAAAGTAAGTTTATGGCCTTTACCTTCGTAGGAATAGTAGTTTTCATGATATTTGCTAAAATAAATTGATTTATAGTTGTTCAGACAAAAGTTTGTTTTATGAAAAACTTTATTTCAGAAACTTTTGGAAGTACAGATATCTGCCAGCACTCAAATTAAAGCTAGTTAAATTTATTATAATATAGTTATTAATGTTTATATTTGTAGAGGTAGTAGTTTTCTCAAAATAAATTAACTAACTACTGATATTTCAGTACATTCTGTACAACATTTCTATAAAGCTATATCTCGAGAACTATAAACGTAAATAGCTCTTTACATTTTAGCATATTTACTCTACTTTAAATGATTCTCTCTTAAATTTTCTAGTGTTGTTGTTAGTTTTTAAGATATAGAGCTCCGAATGAAAAACTCGAAACAGCCGCCATTTTTTATTCCCCAAACCCATTCTTGCCAGGCTTATCAATTTTGACTAGTAATTATAACTAGTTTTAAATTCGGTAATTAAAAATTGGGGTGAAATAACTGACTTTTTTCTCCTCTAGGATTTTGTACTAATAGGAGTAGAAGAATTAAAGCAAAGCAGCGATATGTACTATTTAAAGCAGCTAATAGGAAATAAAAATTTTTAAAAATTGGAAATACCGAAAATTTCATTAAACCACTCTCTTCAAAATACATCTGACTGAATTTGAATTGACATCCATAGGGAAAAACAAAATAAACATTTTCAAATAATTTTAATTTTATTGATTTCATAATATAGAAAAAAATAATAACATTTTTTAGTTGAATGGAATATGGTCCGGGTGCGGTAAAAAAAAACAACTCAAATAGTAGAATTATACTATTTTATTGAGCCAACGTTTTTTTTTTTTTTAGTATATATTTAATTTTACTATTTTTCTGTTTCAGGTAAGTACCTACTCGTATTCATATTGAAGAATGAATCGGTAAATACTTTCTTTTTTATTATTATTACTCAATAATAATTCATTAAATTATAAATTGATAACAAATTTATGTTTTTTAATTATTTATATTAGAAACTAAATTATAAAATTCCTCAAAAATATAACATTATAAACTCGAGGAATGCAGAATTTCAGCTTGGATAACTCAGACAAATGACAGCTCCCGAAGCCGAGACCTTTTCCCTAACTGAGAAGAATTTCCCTATGACAGACAGACTTGGCGGATGAATAGAAAAAAAAACCGGAGATGAGGAGTCTACAATAAAAGGATCCATTTTTAATCCTGACAGGATCACAAATGGCCTGGGATTTATCTTTATTAGCGCAGGTGGCGGCACCTGTCAGCTCCGAATGAACTCCGCCGATTCAGGCCTGCCTGAGAATTATTGTCGTCTGTCTTTGTTTTATAGCGTTATTGTAGTAGTCATACTACATACATAGTAAAAATGAACTTATATATAATTCTAAAAATTTATACATTGGTGTATACGTATAGTCTAGTTTATAACTTATCATTTTGGAACAAAAATCTAAACATTTTTTGAATGAAAACCCTATAATAGAATTATATATTTGTACAGCTGTTACTTGTGTTTTTAAAAGATAAACTAATATTTCCGTAAAAAGGTGAATTTAATAGTTGGAGTGCACTCAATGTGCTTAATTTGTTCATGTACCATCTTTATCAGAACCAATATATGTTTTTGTTATTCGGTTGCAGTAGCCTATTTCTCATTGCAAGATCCTTAACATAAAGAAATGATATTTTACACTATTGACACCATTTTTTTAATCTAAAAGAGAACAATTTTTTAAAACTTTTTTTGTAGAATTCATATATCGCAATTTGAAATATATAAGTGAATGGGTTCGAATCTCACTTGACCTGAATTTTCTTAGCTGTTATTTTTGACGGTCATTGTTCGTTTTCTTTTTTTTTTCCGATCCCTCTAAAACAAAAATACAAGTGAATTAATAAGTGCATTACTGTGAAAAAGAAAGTAATTCGTGTTGGGTCTTACCTTTTACTACCTTTGGTATTTTAAGGTTACCTGTTATGTTTAATGTTATATATGAGCTATCCATTCTAAAAGGAGCTATTTTGAGTCCGGAGGTGAGGGGCCTCCTCGTGTAATTGTTGGTTTAGATTCCATGTGAAATATTAATAATCCTGTCACCATTGCCCATAGCAGGAGCTAAGCACAGCTTAGCAGTGAAATTTGTTTTTCTTTAGCGCGCATAATCATTAAGACACCAGCCATTACTCATGTTGCAACAAATCAAATAATTCATTGTGCTGCGGCTGGCCACTTTAAGATCCATAATCAGTTTCTTTAGGTCATTTCGGTAATTTCAAACCAACCATTTAGGATTCACAGGCAGTACAGAACTGTCTATTTTCACAAATTATAACTGTTCGGTTATAGATACACAATTAATATACACAGCGTAGAGTAATGACTCCTCTGCCTGGTTGGTGTGCGTTGCATCCAGTAGGTTAACAGATCTTTCCAACCGAAAACAGGTTGGTTGAAAATCATAGCGGCTTACCGTCATGATTAATTGTAGACGACCAACCATCGAAGTCCAAGTTAAAGAATATCAATTCTTTAATTTTCGTTTGAAGGGTCTATCTTTACACTCCCAACTAAAAGCCCTTTACGATGACATATCGAGTTTAATCTAAATCGATACAACCCTTTTCGAGAAAAACGAAACAATGTAAAAATCGATTCTATCGAGTGGCCCTTCTAGTTACTTTTATTATAGAAGTTGCTATTACATTTCAGGAATTAACTCGGTTTAAATATGTAATTTAAGTTTAGTTTTGAAGCTAGATCTAGCAAATATAAACACAGACTAATTTGTGACACTTTGTTGTTTGGGATAGGAACTTAAATTTCCCGTATGCATTTCCATGGAAATCTGGAATTCAAAATTTTTCACGATCGGAATTAAGTATCGGAGTAAAACATTAAAATATTTCTATCAATAACAAGCTTCTTATATTGAAACATTTTGTATATAACGGACAATGCGTTATAATGTAAGTTCAATAAAAAAGTAAAAAATCTTTTCTAGAATTTCTTTTTTCATTTGAAACGAAAAGTAGGAACATTTGAATATTTTACATTTCCTAAATACACATTTAGAGATTTTTACCTGTTTATTTAATGTTTTTTTTAATGCAAAATATACCTGCTCAATTTATAAGGACAAATCTCAAATCACTGGCTTATATATTGACGATCATATTGGGTATAAATAAATAAGATATCCGAACTAATTTATAGTTTTTTCTATTCTGATATAAAAATGAATTCTACAAAAGTATTCCTTTGGCTTCGAACGGGGCAGAATGGAAGACGTTGCTGCCGACCAAGGACCCTCCGGTAGCCGAAGACGCCCCCAGGAGAAATTGGGTGGTTGGCGAATTGGACGGGTATCACTCCTTGCTGAATTAAAAACTGGAACGGGACTAAGATAATTTCCCCAAGGTCCCGCCGCTATAAATAATGCTAACTCCTCCCCACTCCTCTACCAATCCCTTCCCCGATAGCTCCCTCTTGTGGCCGTATTATGAATATTATAATTTCATTTTTGGAACCGCATCTTTTATTTCGCTATAATAGTCGGTCGATATGGTTTTATTTTTTAAGAAATGATAATCCTAGTACAGTAGGATAACGATTAACCGACCTCAGTTTAACCGACTCTACGGATTAACCTGTATAAAAAAATATAGTGCTGATAAAACTCAATTTCGTTTAAAAAAAAAAAAGACATTAAAAATTGATTTCGCGACCATTTTCAAAAATTGAAAACACTTAAATCAAAAAGAAATATTAAATTGAAGTAAGCTAAATCAAAAAAGGTTCCTTTCTTGCGCGCACGTTCGTAATCCTGGCACAGTCTCACATATTGGGGACCTTTTAAATACTTTCTATATTTGTTGTTCTCTCTTACAAAGTACAAAGTAGCCTGTTCGTTTATATTCCGAAACTTCTTAATAAATATGACTAGATGTAATTATTTTTATTTAATTATGTGTAAATGATAATATTAAAAACAAGATATCGATATTAAAATATCTAATATTGATATTATAATACCTAATATCGATATTGCAAAATGTAATATTGAAGACTAAATATCATTATACTACATAGGATGATTGGGTTGTTCACAGTACTTATCGATAGCAAACCTTGTCCACTTTAACCCAATACTATCTCTTATGGGGCTGTAAGTGAATCAGCTATTGTTCTATTTTTTTTTCAAAAAAAATTATTTCTAAAATTAATAAAATTTAAAAAAAATAAACACTAATTTTCGATTAATTAAAAACAATGAATCTCCTGGAAAAATGAAGCCACTCTTTAAAAAGATAATTTTTTAATAACAACAAACTCTAACTAATGTCATATAAATCTGACAAAGATTATTAAGGATATAACGAATTAATACATATTTATTTTAAAAAGTTCTGAGCAGCCCTAGAAATTTATTAAAATCTACCTATATTTTAAAACCTGTCTCCGTGTGTCTGTGACCCTTCACACACTAACCTTTTTATCATTATACTTCAGAAACTACCACGTACAATCATTGAAACTGATGTTATCAATGGTGATTCTCATCTTACTTTGTTTTTGTAGTAAGGGTTTCCAAAAATTGAAACAAAATTATTCCTAAATCTAAGAGGAAAATCATTTCATCTATAATTGCTATAATATATTAATATGGGTGTAATGTACTAACTGATGTACATATTTTGATTTGTTTTTCCAGTTTTTACTTATATTTATATAAAAATATTTATTTTTATTGTTATCCACTCCACCTGTTCATTTTCTGCTTAACATTTATTACAAATACATTTCGCTAATTTTATTTCTATTTTTATTTAACTTACTTTGCTCAATTTTATATAATTTTTCACGTATTTTTACATTTTATGGTCCTACCAATTTTTTCATCATAATAACCTTTCTTATGTAAGCTTAAATTAAACTTAAGTTGACATCATTTTTTTTTAAATACTTTCTTAACAGCCGTTACAATGCCCATATTTCACGTTACACCTCAATAGCTTAAGATTAAGCCCAACTATTTCATATGAAATCCTTAGAGACGATGATAGAACAATAAATTTATTATTTCAGTTTTTAAAATTAAAAAAGTTCACTTTCACAAATACAACAACCAACAGACGAAAAATAAATAAATAAACAATTTTTTTTAAAATAACAATAAAACAAATGTAAGTAACATTCAATAACAAATTAATAGCGTTGATGACCAGTGATATTTTACACAATTAAACAAAAATAAATAAACTGTTACCACATACCAATGTCAAACAGTAAGTTTACAAGCTTTTGAGTTATTTATAAGGAGGGTGCTATTACAACTTGCAACTGTTTACTGCAAGTTTCCACAAGTGACAGTTGGTTGTGTCATCAATGGCACCGGACCCCAAGATCCATTGCACTCCTATGATTTAGAGCATTAGTAACAGCTTAAAAGCGGTCGCTTGGAACAGTTTAACAAGTTTCAAAGTAAACTGTTTACATCAGGACCTGCTCGTACTATACTGCAGGTGTCCCGAGTGTAATTTTACGATTATAATTAATGTGTGGAAAAGGGGGGCTGGAAATTGTGAGACTTTCCGCTAATTAGCATGCATATATTTTCCTTTATTCATAAAATAGTATTAATCCCTGGAGGGACAGATGATGTTAGTGTGTTAGGTTTTAATTTAATTCTCAATAAATAAATTAGAAGAGTGGGGTCTCATAGACTAATGGAATGTGGTTATCTGGTGACGTCTTCGCCGCCGCGGTGACGTACCCTAGTCGCTTCCCTCGTCTAGGTGTGCTGTGGGCGAAATGGTGAAAACCATGTGTACTCGCCTGGTGTCTGAAAAGACGTCCTTTTCTCTCAGAGGCTGGCCAGCGTGTCCTGGAGCCTGGCGTGATGGTAGGAGTAGGCCAGGTCCTAGCTTGCATGATGCTTAGGCTGGGGCGCCATCGTAGTCGCAACGTCTTCAGGACCTTCCGGTGTCCGCGGAAAGGGGGACATCAAAAAATAAAACCCCCGACCACGACTTTAAATAAATTCAAAAAACAACGGTAAAAATCGGATTACTTAAATCCGACAGTAAACAATTTAAGCCATTTTTTCAATCAATAAAACATTTTGTTACAAGTTTGCTTAACAATTGCAGTGTGCTTTTAAAAGTTGCAATACTCTTTATGAAATGAATAAACATTAATCCCTTCAGTACATGCTCTGAACTGTGCCATTGTTCAGGGAACCTCCACTGAACGACTCACCTCCTGTTGGCCGAGTAAAAAAGAGAGTGACAAACCGCTATTGCCTTTGGATCAAAACAAGAGAATCACCATTTTTAGACCAGATCTTAGACCATTTCCAATCTAGTTGCTATTTCTACTTTCAATTAATTCATTATTACTAACATGGAATAGAATATCTCAGGAAACTTTCAGCCTATTGGTGGAACGGAGAAGAGAATGAGGTATCTCGAATCAACATATTAAGAAGAAATAAATCTACTAGATCAAAACTAAGAAATACACTTACAATAATAAAACCCTTCGGCCCTCCATCTATAAACTATGTACATCTATAGTTTTAAATATAAATTATTAATTTATACTGTTCACTCGATTCATTTATAGAACTAGTTTTAAAATGACCTATTTTATGCATAATCTGGTTTCACTCCAGAATGCAGTGATTGTACAGCCATCTTTAGCTCCGTGAACTCACTGGGCTTTCCTGTTTTTCCAGAAACGAATAACGCCAGAGTTACAACACCAATGAAACAGTTACCTTAGTTATATTGTTGCATGGAGTGTGTATCTTTAATTTTTGATGTGTATTCAATCAAGGGCGGGTTGTTACCGTTCATATTGCATGCTATTGTTAATTACACGGATCCATTATTGAAAGTTGTCGTATGTTCCAGGTTTCAATTAATACTGATGTACTGGCTGTTTGTTTCTAAATAAATAGAAACTGATGTAATTAACTGTATTGTTAAAATGATTAAAACTTCAATCATTATTTTTAGTTTTTCATTTGATAATTAATTTTTTTTTAAATTATTACTCCTGAAGTACGGAAGTACTACAGAGTATTATGATTACAACACTTCTTCATGCAATATATTTCACATTTTGAGTAGTGACAGTACAAACTTAATATCCAGTTTCGAATAACTTATCGTTTTTGAGCTGGGCTGTTTGCATGCAAACATGCAAAAATCGTTACAAAGACTATCATATTTGGACACAGGGATTCCGATGAGAACTCTAATATAATATTTTTCATATTGGAAATACTCCCTCTTACTATAAATTTCATATATAGGTAAATAAGAGAATGTATAAATTACCTTTCGGTTTCGTAAAACGTTTCTGTAGCTGTTTAGGAAATGATATGACAGGCTAAGCTTTGCAGGAACTAGCCGTGAATCCTCGAAGGTTGGCATCTTCACTCCATAGGGAACTAGCCTACGGTTGTGAAGGAGATATCAAGCCCTATAGAAACAAGCTATAGATCCTTGCAAGATGGGGACTTCACTCCATGGGTAACCTAATAGAACTAGCTGTGCGTACTTAAGAAAGGAACAAAAGAAATATACTGAAAGGAGAAAAACTCCAGAGAAGGCAGAGATTACATCTTCACTATATACCGGATTTATGAATATATTAGACTTTTAAATTTTATAAGTCAACAATTTTTTTTAACGGAATTTTCATTCTAACAATTAAATTTTAATTACTATTCTAACAATTATATTTCAAATAATTCCCAAACTATTAATTAGTTACTTATGAGCGGATTTTTGTGCAATTAAAAATCAAAAACTTTCGAAATTGAGAAAAATGTAAACAAATCCTGCAAAATTAAACTTTATTTTTTAATTTATAATAAAAATACAACAAAAATCATTCTAATCTTGTTAGATCATAAGAAACAGATAAATAATCAGCATTAAAAAAGTCAGATTGAAAACATAAATATAAATTTTCTAATAGAACGGCCTTTTTTAATTCGAATTCGGACAAGGTTTGGTTAGATTTGTAACTAGAAAAAAAAAATCTGATTTCCACATATAATGTTTGCTTTTGTAAAAACAAGATCAATATTTTGGATTATAAATTAAATCTTATACTGTCTGTAAACAAGGACCCAACTAATGCATCATAAACGCTACAGACACACATAACATCTATTGAAGAATGGTGTCAAAACTGGAGAATCAAAATAAATCCTGACAAATCCCATCAGACCACCTTTACTCTCCGTCGTAAACCTCTACCCTCCTGTCCTACAGTATCCTTTCTAAAAACTCCACTAACGCCTGTTGAACAGATTCGATACTTAGGACTCCATCTTGACAAGAGACTTACTTGGAATCCACACACAAGACTGAAACGACAAGAAACTGCTCCTAGATTCCGATTGC
Source organism: Halyomorpha halys (assembly GCF_000696795.3). Taxonomy (NCBI): domain Eukaryota; kingdom Metazoa; phylum Arthropoda; class Insecta; order Hemiptera; family Pentatomidae; genus Halyomorpha; species Halyomorpha halys. The sequence continues at coordinate 70,311 of NW_027110189.1, forward strand.
TACAACACTTACTTGACAAACGCTCTAAACTTCCCATTCACAACAAAAAATTAGTATACACTACAATAATGAGACTAATTTGGACATATGGAATTGAGCTCTGGGGCTCCACCAAGCCATCAAATTCCTCTCGCATCTAATCCCTACAATCCAAAATCCTACGTAAAATCCTTGATGCTCCTTATCACGTTACAAACAAACTCATTCACAAAGACCTTAAGATCCCATTTGTTGCAGATTTGGCCCAAAACAGATATGCGTCTTTTCATTCCAAACTTCTTAACCATCCTAACCTATTAATTCTTAATTTTTCATCCTTAACAATCCCTGATAATTCTCCGAGGCGTCTGAAACAAAAATTATCATGGGAATTTTTAATTTAAACTAATGTTGGAAGTACCACCAATGGGTGGTACCTTCCCAAGATTTTCAAGTTCAAAATTTACCCTTCTTTAAATAATGTCCGCTTAGATTTTCTAGTTTTGTTGGTAGTTTTTAAGTTATAGAGCTCCGAATGAAAAATTAGTGTATTTTTAAGGTTTTGAAACAGCCGCCGTCTTTTATCCCCCTATCTATACTTGGCAGACTCATAAATTTTGACTAGTAATTATACATAGTTTTTATTGAAGTAATCAAAAATTGGGGTGAGATAACTACCTTTTTTTCTTCCTTGCTCTTGTACTATAAGATTATCAAGTGTAGTATAGTATTATCATTAAATTTACATATTGTATTTTTTTTTCTACTGTTGTAAATTTAATTTAAAAAAAAATTAATTCCGTTTTAATTTTAAACGTTACCGGTGTTATTTATTAATACCCTTGGATACTCTACTGAGTTAACTATAGAGATCCGTTGGGAGACATGTTAACGTGATGTGCTGCTGAGAGGACGCGGGGGGGGGAGGAAGGGGGAGGAATTGAAGACAAACATGACGCGCCTGGGGGCTACTGCTAATTACATGGCAACTACAAAGCCCCAGCCATCACGCTCTGATAAAATTGATGCTAAACGATAGGAGCGCTAGTGTAAACAGCTGTCCCAGTGTCAACAGCGCGGCGTTCCAAGGTGCCCCTCTCTCTCTGTCAAATTAATTATCGGCATTTCAATTAAATAATTGAAATTACATAGGAGTAATTAATTAGTCAAGTGACAGGAGGCACTAGGCCAACGTAAAGTACATCTTAGCCCTTTTTAACCACAACACAAACTGAAAACATGTGTTAATTAATTGATGAAAAGTACCTTTCTACTGCAATTAATTACCGGCAAACAGTTTGCTTTGTTCCATCAGAGGTTGCCTCATGGTCAAACCTGCAAATAATCAATAGTGCACCACGATGATAATCAACTCTAATCCATGCTGATGATGATTAATTTTCGAAAGATCCAGACACACGCCTCTATCCTACAAACACGACAATAGATTTTACCCTGTGGGATCTTGATATAAATTCTTAAAATTTTCATATACCAGGCTCTATACACAAGTGGAGATAATAACACTAAAAAAAAAGCAATCCTTTCCGGTCGGACCCATCCCACTAAGACCCCCAGGGAGCGGCGCTCCTATATCACTTATGAAATATTTGCTTAAAACGGGAATTCTATATATTTAATATTAAAATAGCGTCTGAATTGGAAAACAGGGTTAATTACTAATAATACATGAAGTAATTTCAGTAAATGTTAATTTAAAATTTTTTTTTAATTATTTATTTAATGTAATTTACAACTGTACAAAATAATACAGTAGGTAAATATGTAGTACGTTTCATATACACTTGAAAATCTTGGGAAGGAACCACCCATTGGTGGTACTTCAAACATTAATTTAAATTAGAAGGTCCCGTGGCCTTCTTATTTTCAGACGCCTCGGAGGATTATCAGGGATTGCTAAGGATGAAAGATTAAGAATTAATGGGTTAGGATGATTAAGGAGTTTGGAGTGAAAAGACGCATATCGGTTTCGGCTCAAATCTGCAACGAATGGGATGTTAAGGTCTTTGTGAATGAGTTTATTTGTGACGTAATAAGGAATTTAAAAATTTAAAATAAAGTTATTTTAAAAATCAATTCTTTCAAAAGTTGATAAATTTACTTGTCTTATATAAAGATTTATTTTACAAAATTTAGTAAACCTTCGAATTCTTTTCCTATCCAATTCTTACGATCCAAAATCCTTCGTTCCATACGACATTAATTTTAGGATTTTTTTGGTTAAGTCCCAGATCGAATTATACTGAGTAGATAGGGCAAGGAGGTAGGAATTGAAGGATTGGTATCAGTAGTTGCCAAATTCTTTCTTTTAAACTAGTTTACTCTAATAGTAATATGAGCGAAGACCAGAAGGTTGTGTAGTGCATTGCCATAATGTTCTGTATAGGCGATTGATTTAGATGAGGTCTTAGAGATGTGGTATAGGATTTGTCTTGTGTTTATTTCGGACATTATAGGGCAAGGAGGCAGACTAGACAGCTTGTTGGATAAGGATTGTAAAAGGAAGAACTACATCATCTAGATTTTCAGGTGTCTTAGGGAAACTTTAAGATAGTTTTAGTCTGTTAGGATTTGGCGAAAGAGATTCTAGTTTACAGGGCCCCTTATGATTGAGGGTGGAGAGTGGGTAATACAGGGATTGGGGATAAGGAGAAGGTTAGGACTAGCGGATTATGGTCTGAAGATAGTTTATCGAGGCGTGAGAGGGTAGCATTTAGAGGTTCTAAACCTTTATGTATGAAGATGACCAGAAGGTCAGGGTTACGATTAAGAACGGTTGGCCAGGTGGTGAATCAGGACAAAGAATATTGCAACGAAGGGAGTTGAGTTCAGGCAGTAGTGATCGTTTACGGGAATTTGTGGTTCTAGATCCCCATTGTTGATTTTTTGCATTTATGTCTGCACCTCGAAGGAAATGGTGTCCAAGGGAATTAAGGAAGGTATTCAATTGTGGTTGAAAAGTGGAGGTTTTGGTTGGAAAATGTAACCCGCTACAGGTTTTAAGAGTGAAGTTTTGATCAATACAGCTCTCGGTGGTCTTGCGAAATGAATCTTGACACTCAAACCAAGGTGGGATTAACCAAGGTTAGTGCGCGTCGGCAACTTCGAAATAGCCACCAGGGTTGGCAAAAATGACCACTAAGCCCACTTGCCGGACTAGTTCCCCCACCATTTACCATTTACCATCTCGAGTGTTCATTAGTTGTTAGTTAATTTTTACATTATTACATCGTTATCTTCATCCCTGCTTGTATTCGTTGATTATAACCTACATTATGATTAGTGAGTTTAATCTTGTTGTTGGTCGATAACTATAAGGCAAGAGGTTAGCGACAATTGGCGACGGAGCATAGAGGATAATACTCCCTTTGGATTTCTGGAATGTTGGTAACGGCGGAGGGTGTCATGCAGGGTGATTCCATCATTCCAATTCTCTTCATCTTTTCCACACTTCACTTGCTCTGTTATATGAGTTCATATATCGGTCGGTGTATTCATTATTTTATAATGATTTTTTTATTATTTTTGTTTAAAGTGTACCATAAATGTCTCGCACTTCTTTTGATTAATTAATTTTTAAAACCTCATAATTTGAAAATAAACTTCTCATTATTGAATCAAACATCTATCCCCTAGTACCTAATCCTCTTTGAATGTTTTTAAGATGCCAAGGGACAGTATAATTAGCAGGGCACAGGAACTGGAATTGCAGTGAAATAAAATTCTTACATTAAGAAATAGCCATTATTTTTTTCAAAACTTTTTTGAGACAGGATGGCAGTGATGGCGTTATTAAGAGAGGGCGCTAAATGTCTAAGGCCATTGCTAGCTTTTGCTAACCAACAACAATTAACCTTTTGACATTATATTGTCAACATAATCAGTAAACTACCTCTTTAAAATTTAAAATTATATATTTATTTCTAAGTGTGCTCATATCTGAAATGTTCTCAGACATTTTGAACAATTATACACTAAGAAGACAGAGCAAAAAAAAAATGCTTAATCTTATTTATAAAATGTCCTGTTTATGTTTATTCTCTTTACTCTCCGTCGTAAACCTCTGCCCTCCTGTCCTACAGTATCCTTTCTAAATACACCACTAATGCCTGTTGAACAGATTCGATACTTAAGACTCCATCTTGACAAGAGACTTACTTGGAATCCACATACAAGACTGAAACGACAAGAAACTGCTCGTAGATTCCGATTGCTACAAAACTTACTAGACAAAAGCTCTAAACTTCCCATTCACTACAAAAACTTAGTATACACTACAATAATCAGACCAATTTGGACATATGGAATTGAGCTCTGGGGCTCCATCAAACCATCAAATTCTTCCCACATCCAATCGTTACAATCCAAAATCCTACGTAAAATCCTTGATGCTCCTTATTACGTCACAAATAAACTCATTCACAAAGACCTTAACA
>NW_027110189.1:76291-81286 GCF_000696795.3 Halyomorpha halys
GAAAAGAGAGACGAGTAGGCTAGGTTATGATTTACTTTAAAGGTTCTAAATAAAAAAAAAAATGAATTATAAACAACTGAAGAAAGAGACACAGTATCTGAATATAGTCTTATAATTTAGTAGTAGTTTCTAGTGAGAGATTAGAGGTCTGGCTGAGCAGTCGGTATAGTTGGGTGAATCGTCTGTTCGTGTTAATAATAAATAATAATAATAAAAGAAAATTTTTTAGAATAGAGCTATATCTCCTAATTTTTGCAGATCTTACAATTATTGTTCCATTATAATGTATCCAAAACCATTATAACCATAGAGGAAGATAATATATATGGTAGAATGAAAAAAAAACTGGCCCAGGCCCTGGCCGCGGTATCAGATTGAACAAAAACACCTTTAAATCAGCAACAGAAAATACTCCCGGATCCTGTTAAAGGATGTTTGTTTTGAATTAAAAACTTAATTCAGTTTCAAAAAAAAAAAACCCTCAGGCTTTTTTTTACCGAACAAATTAAGTCCTGAATTGGATATTTTCTCGTGCTGTAAAACTGAAGCACTCGCTAGAAAAAAAAAATTAGACGTTGTTATGATTTGTTAATTAACTCAGCTGTATAATTATTAACTTTAAATTAGCGCTCTGAGAATTGCCCAAAAAAAAAAATTAAGAGATTTATTTTTTCAGGATAAAACGGTTTCCTAGAAAAGTAGTTCAAGCAGCTTCAATTAACCCTCTTGAATTTTCACGTTGATCAAAGGAGAAAATTACGTTTTTTTAAAAATGAAATTTAAAATAAATATAATGAATTAATAGATTAGTTTTGTTTCATATCCTGATTTTTTTTTAATATTTAAGAATATCATGAATGTCATGTAAAATATAGATTCATTATTTATTTTCAATCTGTGTCTATTTGACCTAAATATTAATAATATTTTTTTTATACTGATTATCTATGCATAATATGCCTTTCTAATTTTTTAGTTTAAAGCTTCTTGAACTACGATAATCAGACCAATTTGGACATATGGAAATGAGCTCTGGGGCTCCACCAAACCATCAAATTCTTCCCGCATCCAATCGTTACAATCCAAAATCCTACGTAAAATCCTGGATGCTCCTTATAACGTCACAAATAAACTCATTCACAAAGACCTTAACATCCCATTCGTTGCAGATTTGACCCAAAACAGATATGCGTCTTTTTATTCCAAACTCCTTAACCATCCTAACCCATTAATTCTTAATCTTTTATCCTTAACAATCCCTGATAATCCTCCAAGGCCTCTGAAAAGAAGATGGCTACGGGACCTTCTAATTTAAATTAATCTTTGAAGTACCACCAATGGGTGGTTCCTTCCCAAGATTTTCACGTGTATATGAAACATACAACATATTTACCTATTCTATTATTATGTACAGTTGTAAATTATATTAAATAAATAATAAAAAAAAGGTTCTTGAAAATGTAGTACAAATAATTTTGTTTACAATTAGTATCATTCTTTTTTCTTTGCCGTTTCGGCGTCTTTTCTCCATCTTCAGAATTACTTTACCTTTTCTATATTTCTCCCTTGTCGATTACAACGATATTGCATGTTTAAAAAAAAATTTAGAAAATTCCATGACCCCATCATTTTCTTGTGATTTTGAGGACAGCGGCATGGCATTGTGTTATGATGGGGTGTGATGAAAACCCGTATGTGGAAATTAAAAGGATAATACTTCTGTTCAACCGTTCGCTTTGAACAGGTAGGTTGTCCTGACTTGTTCTTTGCTCATTTATTATCATTTTAATATCATTTTTTTTTTGATAATTATTCTTTCAAGACGTTTATTTAATCTCTATTTTTTTTTGTGTTCGTCTCCTGCACTTTTTTAACTGCATATTTTACGTAGTTTTCAAAATTTTTACTCTTACCATTGTTACTTATTTTTTATTCTAATCATTTTTTATTCAATTTTATTTTATATTAATACTATTTTACGTTTTCCTTCTTTTATTTATATGTAATTTCTTATCACTTTATTTTTACATAATATTTATTCTAGCTTAAATTGCCTTATTTTATCTTATTGTTGTAATATTCTCAGTTTTTTAAAATCTTTTTAGCCCTGATGAAACCCTGCAAAGTGGGGCGAAACGGCGAAAAATAAATAGTTGTAAACTATTTTTGTTTCTCTTTTGACCGCAACCCTGACCATCTTGTTATATATAAAAGGATAATAGTTACTTGAAAGTCAAAAATGGGATCATTAAAATAATAAGTTAGTTTGTTCTCAATTCTTACAAAAAATAAAATTAAAAAATGGTGTTTTTATTCCGGACTCAGTGAGGCTCTGGGCCTCTTCTCTCCGCAGCTACATATATAGTTTGTAGTCTTCGGCATCTTCTGTCTGTATTCTCAGAACGCAGCAGGTCACCAAGTCTTCCATTTCTGTAAAAATCTTTCTATGGGCTTCTTTATGCGCCATCCACCCAACGTTCATTAGGTCATCCTTCTACTTCAATGTTTGTGACGAAAACAACAGAAGATACCTCACAGGTATTCTCTCTTCTTCAGTGATATCCGGTCGGAATACTTGGTTTTGTTCCGTTTAGCTATGGAGTTACCCTCCTGCGGGAAGGTCAAAGACAACACCCTCTTTATTCCCTCATCTCTTCCTTCAGAAGAACCTTCTATACTTCATTTGACCTCTGGGTTGAACTTCGAACTAATTGCCTGCTGGAGGCAACAGCTTTTTTCCTCTTTGCCAATCATCTCCGAGCTCCAAGCAATTACCTCGCTCGACATCCTTTGGCGCCAGCCTAGGCTGACGTAGCGACCTCCTTATGCCACGTGTTTTCCCTACCTAGCTGAAAATATCACCCAGCTTTGCAACTAGTGGCGACTTAGTTAGATCACGTGCTGACCTCGAAGGCCACGCCACCTAACCTGGATATAATTTTAATATAAATCATGTTTGTACTTATGATAGTAGAAATTGTAATAAAAATAAATAAAAAACGATCATTTAAAATTTAAATTATTAATTTTTTTTATGGAATAATTTAATGTGGAAAATTGTTTTGTTCCATTTGCGTCTTGGTCTCAGAAAATAATCGCTATAATATTGAGCTTGGTTGTGTAGAAGCGTGCTTGGCATCTGTTAGTGTAAATATCCGACAGGGTTTTTACACAGTAGGGTCTAAATAGGACCATTAGACGGAAGAGTTTTCAGGACGGCGGTGGTGGGGGTGGGAGAGATAATTTTAATGTGCCAGGTCGCATGCCAGCACGCAATGTCAGTTCCCTACAACTATAATCCACAGTGTCCTCCATCTCAACCCATAACTAGTTCCGATTGCAAGTGCACTGGTTGACAATTTTTATGGCCAGTTGTCATTTTAAACATTGATTTCTACAATAAAAAAAAGAAAAACAATAATTGATAGTTATACAACATAAGCGTTAATTACATATATTATCAAGGCCATTTCATAGTGGGAATGTTAAACAATATCAATATATCGATATTTTTGTCTGGTAGTTCTGATTCGTTGCCTCATAAATCCATATGAAAATTTAATTAGTGAAAAACCGATATTACCTCCCCCCCCAAAAAAAAGTGTAATAAAAAAATAAATAAAGTAATAGGGCAGTTAAACACCCAAAAAGAAATAGATGAATGAGTCGGCTTGCAAATATCGTTCGAAACTTTCGGGAAAAAACAGTTTAAACAAAGTATGGGGAAATCAGGGTTACGCATAGCTTCAAGTATTTAGAGGGAATTATTTGTTGTGATGGGTCCTAGAGGATATGAATGGAGGAGACGTTGGTCAAGGTGGAAAGGCTCAGCTTTCCCACCAGTAGCCTATACAGTAAAAAGGGTCTGTCAATAAGAGCAAAAATAAGGTTGTCGTATAATTATAACACTATAACAAGGTTGTCAAACCGTTAAATGGAGACTGCTTCTCTTCCTACCTTAAGGAAACTTTTGGGAATAGAGAGGAAGATTTTATGACCCAGTAAATGGATGGATATAGGCTGAAGATTACCAGAGAATTATAAAGAGAAATGGATGACCTGGAAACGGAAATTAAGTTAAGGAGGCTGCATTTCTACGGTCATATGTTCAGGGATAGGGATGAATACAGGGAAAAATTAAGGAAGATAAAGGTCTTTGTGTGTGCCAAAGAGGTGAGAAGAGGGACAGTATGGAGAGAGGAAGAGAGAAAAGTACAGTCTGAAAGGATGAAGAAAAGTGGTAAGAAAGAAATGGAGTAGAATTTGTGGGGAAGGTTCAGAAGAAATGATATTCGCGTGGTCTATAAGTCCGTTTGCAGTCTAAAAAAAAATAAAATATATAAAAAAAATTGCTTTAAAAGAAATATATCGATAATTTTAATTCTCTCTCTCTCTCTCTCTCTCTCTCTCTCTCTCTCTCTCTCTCTCCTTCTCACTCTCTCACTGTCTCCGATTTTTCGAAACTTTATAGAAATTTTTTTTACTATTAAAATCTTTCTCCTTTATATTATTGAACATACAAACATTATTCCTTCTTAGTACATTCATATTCCATCCCTTAAGAACCAAGAAACTTTTCAACATTATTGACTTTTTCAACCTACATTTATGTGTACTTTTAAATTATAAGGTTTCATGCTTAAATTTAAAAGTACATTTAACTTTGTTTAACTTCAACTATTGTAGGCAAATGTTGCAATATTGTCCATACTGTAATTCTTAGAGGACCCATTGTCCCTAAATAAAGATAGATTTTTCTTTTCATTTTATAAATAAATCATCGGAAGAAATAATCTGTATTTAGATGTTATGTACATAATAATCCCTCTCTGAGTGGACCAAACAAGTGATGGTCAGAAGGTGCAAGATCGGGACTATATGGAGGATGAGCCTGTACTTCAAAAGTGAGTAACTTTATATTATTTTGTTCAACTATTTCTCTCTCTCTCTCTCTCTCTCTCTCTCTCTCTCTCTCTCTCTCTCTCTCTCTCTCTC
>NW_027110189.1:81677-98588 GCF_000696795.3 Halyomorpha halys
TCTCTCATCAATATATCATAAACCAAAAAATATAATACATACAAAACACTAAATATAAAAATCCTGATTTAATTATTTGTTTTCTATTTTTACAATAATTTTTTATTCATTTTTAATGCTGAATGGAAGTGTTTATTACATGTTGATTATTAATTTTATTTTTATTTTCTTCTTTTTTTTTATGTTGAGTAACTTTATTTATTTTTATTTGTTCTCATTATTAAATATTTTAGCTCAAAACTTTTATGTAATTAATTCATTATTAATTTTATTCCTTCATAATTTTATTTTTTTATGTTTAAGCGATTCTATTTATTCTTTTTATATTTTAGCTTTATTATTTTGTAATTTTTTTTTTATTATAAATGTAAATAAATTGTTTTTTTTTCTGGTAGGTGGATAAGAAATTTATAGATATTTAATAATAGCTATTGAAACTAGTTCAAAGTTAAGATTTGTTATTTTAAATTACCTCATAGTTCGTTTCAATGTAAACCATCTTCACTATTCAAAGATTAAAAATATCAAGGGCTGATACATTAGAGATGTTCAATACTAAATCAATATTTTAAAAAAATCCTACAAATACATCTTAAGCTGTTGTTTTCGAAATCTGCATATTTGGACGTATGGTAAGTTTAGAAAAAAAAGTACATACTGAACTGAAACAGATACGTTCCACTAAACCTATAATAATATCGAAATGTAGAAGTTCAGAAAAATTTCCATATAACAATAACGTTCAACCCATCCTAACGTCAGCAGTCCTTTCACTTTAATTAAAATTTCTATTGCCGGGATATTAATTTTTCTACCTATATCTGAGATGCTGGACAGTCAATATCTCATGATATGTGGCTCGAAGCAATCCATCAGGACCGGAATAAAAGCCAGTATAATAGACAAGAGATTTAACTAATCAGCTGCGTGTCTTGGGTACCCCCAATATTTACGATATTAGAGAAACTACTCATGATATGTTTTATTCGCATTTCCTTTATTTTTCATTATTACATTAAAGAAATAATTTATTTATGATGTAGTTTATATCATTTTCACATCAGATTGTTTATTAGTTATAATTCATTGTTTTTTGAATACGTTTGTATATTTCAATAATGATAATTTTAATAAGAAATAAGGAAAAATAATTTATTTTTCTGTTAATAAAAATGCAACAAGAATAAATCTTATGAACTAAAAATGATGTTTTTCCTCTGACCCGTCTCTCAAAGTCATATTTTATCAACCTTTGAATATTCAACTTAAAAAAGTACATTTATAAAAGTAAATTAATAATTTAATGGATCTTCCATATTAAATTTTCTGGGGGCCGACGCTGAGTGGTCTTTTATATGAAATCTAAAATCTGGATATATATTTAGGCTTTAGTTGAAACAAAGCCGAAGGATATAATGGAAGGGATACGGTAATAAACTCCTATTGCATATTTTCTTTCATATATAAAGTTTACCGGTGAAGGAGGAAGGGTGGATTTAAGTAGACTTTTTATGACGGAGGGGGGGGCCCTGAACATCTCCGTAGTGCCTACTTCATAGCGACTGTCTGATATCGCCCGATTCTCTCAGAGCACAAATGCGATAAACTCAATTCGATATTTACATCGAAATTGAATTTCCGATGCGGAACTTGAATTACTTTCAATCGAAGATTGACAATCGGATTTTAAGAGATCGATAAGACCTCTTAAAGAACTTTTTAGTGAGATCTTCATATGGAATTTTTATTTATTTATTTTGAGCTAAGCTTTTGAAAATAAAAACTTCATCATTTAAGTTTATTATTTAAGGACGATACATGTTTACTACTAGCTGAGCCTCACTATTTCAACTGCATTAAATTGGGACTATACTTGACATTTCTCTTTTAATCTACTGTTTCTAGTACACAACCAAATGACCCTAGTAAACTTGTCATTGACAAAAAAATAAATAGTTATTGATTTTTACATCGATTAGTACTTATTATTATAGTTTAAGATGATTCCTGACAATGAATATGGCGATTAAGGATAATGATAAGTGGTTAACTCAAACATTCCCTGGGGCTATTATAATACAATATTGAGCGATATTATCTTAATTAATTATATAGCACATTGATACGAATCTGATTGGTAGTAAAAAAGCAGATTGGTGGGCTTTAGTTATAAGAGGTTTGAAATAAATTAAGCATGATAAAGAAGGGAAATAAAACCTCCAATTTTGAATGACTGTTACGATTGCCATGATTAGATAAAAACACTGGCAATATCTGCGTAGACAGAAGGGATTATGGGGAAAAACAAAAACAGGAGCGATATGTTTAGACGAGTGAAGTGGAATCTTCAGCACGTCCTGGATAGGAGAGTTGTGGCATTACATCGTTTGAGATTATATCTCTATAATTCTGGTGAAACAGTGACCGGAAAGGAAATATCGGACAACCTTGTGTTCTGCCAGGAGTACACCCAAAGACTACGTCGGGTTCGAACTAAATTTTATTTTAATATCACTTTTATATTCCTTTGTGCAGTAATGTAAATAATAGTTGATAAGGTTAACCTTTTAAGTTATAGTTAAGTCAACCTATAAGTTCTCATTGTTTTATTTATTGATATGAATTCTTTTCTTTCCTTTTTGATTCTGTGTGCATATATTTCTTCTTATCATTAAACTTTTGTACATATAGTTCTTCTGTTTATTCTTATGCATGTACACTACTTTCAATTGTTAATTTTACCTATTTTTTTTTGTTATGTTTACTTAATAGTTCGATAATTCAACAGGTGGAAGGTAACACCATAGGTTTTCTGTTATCTACATGTAAAGGTATTCGCCAGTGGTTATAATTCGATTATTATCTATATAAGGGTATATTGTGAGCATATTGTTTCGGGATTTTCGTTATTTCCAAGGAAAAAATAACGTGGCGCCTAAGGAGCAATTTATTCTTTATTGTTTTTTTTGTTTTTTCTTCTCCGCTGAACGTGGGCAAGTATAAACCATAAATATATAACTAAGGATAGATCAAAATTTGCGGTTATATGACATACAGAAAAACTGATTATATGCGGGATTTAGCCAACATGGAATATAATTGTTAGGAAATGAATTAGTTTTGAATGGGTAAACATATTTATAACAATAATATTGTAATTCTCAGAGCTTTAACATATGAAAGAGAATAACTAACAGTGAACTGCTTACAAAGACTGGTCAGTCAATATCTCATGATATGAAGACAAGGTGGATATGAAGGGCGGAACATGTGGCTCGAAGAAATCCATCAGGATGCCTCTGCACGACAATGAATGCCGAAATTGGCAAGAGAACTCGTGGAAGGCAAAAAAAAAAAAAAACAGGTGGATAGACAGAGTCAACAAAGGTACGCAAAGGAGCTGCATACAGCAAACTGGAAAGCAGTTGCCCAAGATAGGCAAGCGTGGAAAAGACCATCGAAAAACAAAATGTAATTTTACTTGGCTGGTGATTGGTGTGAAAAAAAGTCACTCACAGTAATGGCCGGGGGTCGATATGCGCATATCGACGACTTCTCGAGGATAATCTCTTCACAACATCCGCGGTAATCCAGATGTTGATGATGATGCTTGGTTGAAAATTGGGTGAGTGAGGGTCCAGAATTGTACCCGAAAATTTTCTTGGCCTCAAAAGCGGTGAGCTGGTGGGTACCTTTATCTCTGGCTCTGACTCCGTATACTTTATCAGTCCGTATACAGGCCACAGCGATGTATTTATGTTATACACGCGTAGCACAACAAAGCTCGAAATGTCCATGATTTACGTGATGAGTTCTAATTTAATTTTAATTACAACAAAACAAAAACTGAACTATAGTTAAAAAAGGAAATTAACTTATAATTAACAAAAATAAAAACCACTTGGAAGTAAATAAAAAAATTAATTTGTAATTAAAAGGAATAGAAATAAAGTAAAATTGAAAATAAATGACATTTTGGGTTTTAACAGTGATTGAGATTTAAAAATAATTTATGTTCAAATGAATTTAATGATTAAGTTCAGAAAATAGTTTATTTAACGTTTGTTACTTACGATTTTCGTAAACTATAAAGCAGTCACAGACTTCGCAAAAAAAAAAAAAAATGCCAAAGCCAGGAGCGACAACCTTACAAAGACAGAAAGTCTTGAGTTATGGCTAACAGAGTCTATTTAATCAGAGTAAAGGTGAAGTTGGCGGATCTGAAAGAGCTTAGTAACTTGTCGCCCCAGGCTGTTCCGGGATTTGGATCAGACTAAGTCTCGCCAAGACAGCTCACAAATGAAACGTTCACTCGTTGTCTTTTATAAAGGCCACTGGCTTAGCCAACTGTAAGTCCCCACACAGTTCCGATGGTAGCTCGATCGTGTCTACAGTGCCTTCGGCAATCCAAATACTTTTATATATTTCCATGTTGGATTGCTTTCTTGACTTCTTATACCATAGATACTGTATTGTTCGTAAGAAGTAATTGAACTTTGCTGAAGAATTAATTTGGGATAATGACCGCTGATTTATAGTCACGATCATCCTGAGAAATTAAGTTCTAACACTCTACCACTAGGTTTCTTCATATGACTAATGAAGTAGTCTTCCAATAAAGATTGATTAAAAAAAGAAAAATTAGATCTGCACTTCTATAACCCATAAAAGGATAGGGATTCAGTATTTTGTAGGGAAGTATTGTTATTTGGTCAGATTTTAGCCGATTATGGGTGCCCACTTTAAGAGGCTAAATTGACCCCTAGAGGGCTCTCGAACCCACAGGATCAACTAGTTCAGTTATCAACATAACAATCAGTGATAGTTTGCTCTGACTTTCTTTGTGCCCTTTTCCGACTTTTCTCAGATACCCGTCTAGTTCAAGAAATCCATCACATTGTTAAACATATAGAATATATTTCTAGAAAAATACGACTTTTTAGGGTTCTCAGTTATTCTTGGAGGAAAAAGTAGATGAAGGTGATTACAACGCGCCTCACAATTGTCTCGTTTCACCTATGACCATCTAGTTCAAGAACCCAAGAGGAGGAAAAAGGCAGTTATCTCGCGGCAATTTTAGATTACTTTAATGAAAACTATGTATAATCATTAGTCAAAATTGATGAGTCTACCAAGTATAGATAGGGGGAATAAAAAATGATGGCTGTTTCAAAGCGATAAAAAAAACTAATTGTTCATTCGGAGCTCTATATTGTAAAACGTAGGAACAACACAAGAAAACCTAAGAGAACGCCAATTAAATATGAGCCCTAATAAAGTTACGTTAAATATTTTTCGAGATATAGCTTTTTAAAAAGCAACATTTCATAAAAATGTTGTATGGGACGTATTAAAAGGTCACCAGTTAGTGAATTTATTTTGAATAATTATATATCTCAAAGACCATTTGACGTTCAGGTGTCTATTAGCACTCAAATTAAAGATAGTTTAATGAGCTATGAAGTAGTTTTTGGTGTTTATCTTCGTAAGAGTAATAGTTTACATGAAATTTGCTAAAATAAATTGATTTATAGTTGTTCGGACAATAAGTTTAGTTTTTGAAAAACTTTATTTCAGAAACCATTGGATGTGCAGATGTCTGCCAGTTAAATTTCCTTTATTTTGAGTATTAGCATACATATGTGCGTCTTATAGATGTAGAGATATATTTTTTTCAAAAATCCATCATTTTATAGGAACAACTAGAAATTCACATTTTGTGAGTTTATTTTGTAAAATATCATAAAAAACACTACTCCTACAAAGATAAACATTATCAACTATTTTGTAGTAAATTTAACAAGCTTTAATTTGAGCCCTGGCAGACATCTGTACGTCCAATGGTTTCTGAAATAAAGTTTTTCAAAAATCAATCTTAATATATAGATTTCTCAAACTAAATTAACTGACTACTAATCTTTCAGTAATTTTTAAGAAATTTAGCTTTCTAGAAGCTATATCTCGAGAACTATTAGACGTAAATTGCTCTTTGAGGGCTAATATTTCAGCAAATATACTCTTCTTTAAATAATGTTCACTAAGAGTTTCTAGTATTGTTGGTAATTTTTAAGATATAAAGCTCCAAATGAAAAATCAATGTTTTTTTAAGCTTTTGAAACAGCCGCCATTTTTTAATCCCCCTGGCAGACTCATCAATTTTGACTAGTAATTAAAACTAGTTTTCATTGAAGTAATCAAAAATTGAGGTGAGATAACTGCCTTTTTTTCTTCCCGGTTCTTATACTAATCTGATAACAATCCACCTCCGAGTCAGCTATATAAAATAGCTATCGCTGTGTTTCACCTCCTCGAGGATTGTCCTCGATTCAGAGTGATCACTGAAACACTCTTTCCTCAGTTCGCTGGTATTCCGCCAAGGTAGTATCCTCGGTCCCATCCTCTACGCAGTATATACAGCTGACGTCACGACCAGACTATCCCACAGAATCCTTTACTAATACTCCTCTTACCCTTGTCACTACATTTGGACAAACGATTCGTAACCCTCGCACAAGAATAAAAATACTGGAAACTGCACGTCGATCCTGACTATTATAACACTAACTAGAAAAACTATCTAAACTTCCAATTAATTAAAAATGACTCATTTATATGTCTATAATAAGGCCTATCTGGACATACCGAGTTGAGCTTTGGAGATCCGCTAAATCCAAAATTCTTTGTATAATACTCAATATTCCTTACTTTGTCACAAAAAAAAATCATCCATAAAGACCTTAATATTCTATATGTAACCGATTTAGCCTAAACTAGATATCATTCCTTATAAAATCCATAATCAGCCAAACGTACCTTGCTACTATAAAAGCCTTGTTTCATTCCTGACAATACGCGCCAAGGCGCCAGAAAAGAAATTTTTTTTTTAGATTGATAGAATTATTTATTGATAGATATTACAATCTGCCACACAGTTGTGGACAATAGGTATGAATAGTGATGAATGATCTCATACATACTAAAATAAAAAAATAAAAAATAAAAATAAAAAAAAACTCTTAAAATATATACAAACAAAAGAATAGACAAGATGAACATAATCAAACTATCTTTATGAAAAATAAATAAATAAAATAACATAATGATAAAATAATATATACAATATTTACAAAATCGACCTGAGGATCCCTGAGCCCACTCTATCCCCCACGTGTGAGGGGTAAAGCAGAGCTCAAAAGATCCCAGCACATCCCTCTCGCCGCATCACTGGTAAGAAAATAATTAGTCTTGAGACCTTCTGAAGAAATTTATTGAGAGTGATGCTAATGGAAAATTTCTCTACAAGCCTATATGATGCCATTATAATTCAACATCAAATTTACTAGATGTATTTTAATGTAAATACAGTTGTAAAAGTCACTAAAGATTTGATCCTAGACATTTTTGATTACTGCTTATAATATATTTCTGATTAAATACGTTTTCATACAATTCGTAGGAACTTTAGCAAGAAATGTTCTAATTGTGCTTGTATATGAGAAGCGTGTTACGAATGCCAACCCGTTCTTACGGCAATCAGTGTGGGAGAGCAGAGGGCAAATTGAAAATGTGTTTGGGATTGATGGAGCCCTCTGCAGAGCTATATCACTATCGATTCGAGTTGCTATTGTTAATTCCCATACATCGGCCACAATGGTCCGCTCACCCGCCACTTCAACTCTGGCCCAACTTTGCCGTACGCCTTTCAATTATTCATAGCTGGGATGCTGACTGATATCGAATTCATCAGTGAGATGTGCTCGTATGACAGTATTGTCTCTTTTCTCTTTTGAGTACAGATCAAATTACAGCGTGATAAAAAAAAAATAATTATTAATTTTTTGATAGGAAAGAGAATTAGTAGTCAGTTCTAACATACTCTAAACTGGTAACATTAGAGAAGTCGTCAGAGATAAGCTTCCTTTTCTAAAAACCATTTATTTATTGTATGTTATGCAGAGCTATCCTTTAATCATCAATCGAATTTTTATTCAATAGTAATTTTATTGCCCAATAATTAATGTTTATTAGACACATTCACTTGTATATTACAATTTTATAATCACATCTAATAATATTATAGCAGTTAATAATTCTTAATACACATTTCAAATTATTTTTGGACCATTTTAAAAATATTGGTTATTTTGTGTTACCGTTTCTCTTTTCTTCCTTTTTTTTTTTTTGGAATGAATTGAATTACATAGGTTCATTTTTTATGAATAAAAGAATTATTTAAATGTTTTCTATCAAATAATTGAACTGTATGTTGTTATGTTCAATTATAGTTTAATAACTTTAATAAAGGGAAATAAAAAATGGCGGTAATTTCAAAATGTTAGAAAAATAATTTTTCAATTTTATTTTTTAGAGTTCCTTATCCTTAAAACTACCCACAACACTAGAAAACCTAATAAAATATCATTTGCGGAGCAAATTAACTAAAATATGATCCTTAACAGAGACACATACAAAATATACTGAAAAATTAGTAGTTAGTAAATATATAGAGAGAAATCTATATTTCAGGAACTATGAAACATACAAATATCAATTAGTGCTCAAATTCTAGGAGATTTGCAGTTCATGATGGTAGTAATTTTCATGCTTCTTGATAGCAACAATTGATTTCTAGTTGTTGGGACAAAGTTTCATATTCTTATGCAAATATTATAAAAACTACAACTCCAATGAAGATGAACGTTAATAACTTCTTTATAATACATCAAACTACCTTTAATTTGACTACTGGCAGACATCTGTACAGTTCCTGAGATATACTTTTTCATATACCAAAATGTTTGTCTGAACAACTATAAATCTTCACCTTGTTAGTATATTTTAGCAAATATCATAAAAACTACTACTCGGACGAAGATAAACTCTCTAAACTACTTTACAGCTCATTAAGCTAGTTTAAATTTGAGTGATAATAGACATCAATAGGTCTCATGGTTTCTTAGATAAAGATTTCTCATAATATATTCACTAACTACAGAGTTTACAGTATATATTTCATAAAAGTTTGCTTTTTAAAAAATGTATTTCCGGAATTATTTAACGTAAACAGCTCTGTTAGGGCTCATATTTTAGAAAATTTACTCAACTTTAAATTATGTCTCATTTAGTATTCTAGTGTTGTAGGTAGTTTTAGCGATATGGAACTCCCAATGAACAATTATTTTTGTTAATATTTTGAAACAACCGCAATTTTTTATTCCCCTAACTATACTTGGCAGATTCATCCATTTTGGCTAGTATTTATAGGTAGCTTTCATTGAAGTAATAAAAAATTAGGGTGAAGTAACTGACTTTTTTTCTACTGGATTCTTCTACTAAGAGTAGATGCGTCATTATTGCCATTAGAACATTTTTTAGGTATTGAAATTCAGAACTATATTAAGTAAACAATACAAATATAAAATTTGTTATGAATTATACATCGTACAATATATAACAACATTTCAATATATGAAGGTTGAGGTCATCTACATTTTAGACGACTTGTAGAGTTATCAGGAATTGGAAAAGAAGGAAGAAACAGAAACACTGAGTTTAGTTGTTTTGGGAGTAAATTATGGAAGAATAGATATATGGCAATATATGGAATTGATATTATTATGGATGAATTTATTTGTAACAAAGAGAGGAACATTGAGGATATTAGAAAGGGTTTTCGATGTATTTATTTATTTTTTAAATATTTCATTCCGTCTTAAATTTATAGCCAATCGTAATCGGGATCATAGAACTCATCCACACCATATTTACAAATATATGACTTATAGGATAGCAAAATAAAAATAAATAATAAAAAATTAAATTAAACTTTCAGTAAAATAACATATTAAACAAAAGTAATTCTATTTACAATATTTACATTCAGCCTAGAGAATTCCAGACCGTGAGGGAGGAAAAAGCAAGAGTCCGGCGATACCGGCGCTTCTCCCTCTCTATATTGCATCATTGGTATTAAAAGCCAGTGGAGGATGATTGACGGCACTAAGCTCCAACCAGAACTTCAATATATTTATAATAGGTCTCTAGACCTCTGCTGTTTCAACCTTCTTGTAGGATTGTAGGGATGTGTAATGGTGCATCGAGATTCTGCCAGGGGATTAGGTTGATGAGTCTGGATGTGATAAGGTCTGATTCAGACTGGACATAAAGGTCATGATGTAAGGACGCGTTTGTGTATTATCAAATACGAGAGGAATTCTTTGATTTATTGGAACTCCAAAGCTCAACTCCGTTAGACCCAATAGGTCTTATTATAGACATATGAACACTTAGAAAATAGTACTAAATAAATTTTGATATAATCTTTTAAATGTATATATATATTTTTTTTATACAGATGGAGTTGGCTAAAAAGCTGAATCCTGTATAAACAGGAACATTTTAACACAGTCCTATACAAACTGTTGAAGCCTGGAATCCTCAACTATCTTCTCATAATTTACTGGGCTCCTCAAAGGCCAATAATTAATTAACCCCCTTCTAAGTATCCGACAAGAAAAGCCATTACTTATTCAGGAGCGGATGGTAATCCCAAGAGCTCCTTACCGTCCAAGTCGAGGAGAAAAAGGAAAGCCTTTTAGCAACGGCTCAATAACACTCTTAATATTTATGTCGTCTAAAGCAATTTAGTCTTACTTAAAACATCCAACTGTCGTTAAAAATTCATATTGTCAGATCCTTAATTTTCTCTTATTAAATATATCATGTTATGTTTCAGGATAAATTTCATAAAATATCGTAAAGAGTCTACTATTTAATTTCTGTAAGAGTTTTTTTTTTTCTTATAAAGTGGCTGTAGGTAAAAGCCTTAAAAAACACAGTGATTAAACATTTAAAAACGAATTAGAATTAAAAATGTCTTTTAGAATCCATCTCATAAAGAAATAATATTATACTAAATAAAAATACGTATAATTCCTACATTTTATTCTACAGTGCTTTTGCTGAATTTTAAATATTCTTAGTTTAGGTAAGATCCTTGCTGGGAGATAAGAGTGGCCTTGAATATTGAAAAAAGTGGGTTCTCATAACACAAAAGGCCCATTTAGAAAAAAGGAAGACATCGATAGGAACTAAAATAGATAAAATTTAAAGCAAGGTAGTACATCGACTTGGAAGACTTGGGACAGTTTTAAAAAGTAAATGGATTTTTTTAGAAAAATTGACCAATATGACAAGAGTCCACTGAGAGGGGCCCATCCCAAAATTACCACCTACGAAAAAGAAGAATAGAAGAGAAGCTTGGAAATGAAAATAAGTAAATCGAAAAGAGAACTCCGCTTCTTATGGTTAAAGTAATGAACTCTTTTTTTGTTTATAAAATAAAGTAAAACTATTCGTGATGTACGGATTGGAGATAAGCAGGACCGTGAGTTAGCCGAGTGAGTTAAGAATTAAAGCAGCGCCGCAGGTTCGTATTCGACCTAGGGGGTTGGCTTTTATTTCTGTAGTGGTCCCTCGAAATGAAAATTTGACCCCCACTATGTTTATAATAGGGTGGTAACCACTTATCAGCACACTTATCATGTACCGTATTTTTATGAAAAAATGAACCTTCATAAATATTATTATATAAATTGATTATAGGAAGATAGTCCGGGTGACAGTCAATAAGGGTATGAGTATAGAAAATAGTAAAAGAAAACTATTTTTCTTTTACTGACTATTATCCATTTACTGAGGGCAACGGTAGCCGCGTGGCAACGTGCTTGTTTAGCGACCCAAAGGTTGTCAGTTCGAGTCCCGGTCACTAAACACTCGTTCATCTCAAAAAAGAGACCCTATTTAAATGCCAAACCTTTCAGTCCCTGTTATTCATAATACGTAGTATAGAAGAATGCAAATTACTTTATCAAGCCTCTAAAAATAATAAAGACGGTGTATGTTCCAGAGAATTGGCTCTAAAACACTCAATAGATAAAGTTATAAAGAATCTTTTAAAAAACGCAATTATATTCTCAAATATAAATTACTGATCTCAAACCCTCCAATACCACATCACCACCCTTGAAAACTGTCCCAAACTGGAAGATTAAAATAAATTCCAATAAATCCCACCAAATCACATTCGTCGTAAATCCATGATGAGATCCGTTACTAAGGACTACATCTGGACTACCGAATAACATGGAATCCTCATACAAGACTGATGAGAAAGGAAACTGCTCGTCGATTCCGACTATTACAACATTTACTAAACAAACGTTCTAAACTTCCAATCCATTACACAAGACTGATCGGCATGACTGTTATAAGGCCTATCTGGACATACGCAGTTAAGCTATGGGGCACCACTAAACCATCGAATTCCTCCTGAATCAAATCCTTACAGTATAAAATCCTTAATTTTCCTTACTTCGTAGCCCCTCCCTATTCCTAGTAAGCTCAAGGCAAACCCATGCCATCATCGATGAAACCGCCTTCAGCGGACCCGGCATCCTATCTTATAATGCCATACTAGCAAAACAAGATGTATTAGTTTGCCTACATATATACATTCATTTTTTCATTTTTATCAGGACCTCAATGTCCCACATGTTGCCGATTTAGCCAGAACCAGATACCAATCCTTCCATGATAAACTTCCCAAACCAACTTGTTTCTAACCTGGCTTCCCCTTCATTACCTAATAATCCTCCTAGGCGTTTGAAAAGAAGATGGCCTCAAGACCTTCTATAGAAATATTATTAAAGATTAATCAATGGGTAGATTCTCAATATGTTTTTATCATGTCATTATATCACTTACAGCTAATTTACTTGTATATATTTTTATATAGTTGTGAATAATAATAAATAAATTACTTTTAAAAAAATTCTGGTAACGACTAATCGCTAAAGGAAAACATTTTATATTAAAAATATTCATCCATATGCAAATATAAATAAGAGAGCATTTATGAAAATAAAATGCGTACGTAGTATGTTTACGTAGCTACGTAGAAATCGTGATAGTGGAGCGCCACTTTCACCCACACCCTCTTCACTACATCCACAACCCGATACGGTTTCGTTACGGAGCGTATCATGAAGGCACAAAAGGAGAGCTTTGTCCTTCGTTTAAATAGCCGAAACAAAAAGCCCCAACTCTGTTGAAGAAGTCTATTGTTATCTGGGCACGGTCGTCGTTCCTGGAAGTTCTGATAAGTTTGGAGGAAACTGAAGTTGGTTCAGTTCCGCATAATGCGCCATGGGAGCCTGCCCTACAGACCTCTGGCTTGGATGCTAATCGTATACCTTCGCAAGAAAGGATTGTTTTTATTTTTTTTATTTTTATATGTCACATCATCATATGCAAATATATAAATAGTTATAAATAGTTATATAAATAGTTATAAATGATACTTTAAATAATTAATAAGTATCAATCATGTATCATTAATCAGATTTTATGTTATTTTTGTTGTGTTATATTTTAATATAAAGGGTAAATTGTCATGTTTTTAATTGTATACAATTCTACTTATCAAATCACCGCATTTGGGATTAGTCCAAATCTGCAGTGATTGAGTTTTATAAATTAACTGTTTCTGGAATTTACTGGAGTTTACTATATTTGATGGATATAAATAATGAGAAAACTAATTTTGATTGCTGTTTGTATGAAATCATTAATGAATGATATTGCAATTACTTTGTTGTTGATTCTTGATATTTAACTTTTCTAATACCACACTTATTCCTGTCGAACAGATCCGTTACTTAGGACTATATCTCGACAAACGACTGACATGGAATCCTAATACAAGACTGAAAAGACAGGAAACTGCTCGTAGATTTCGACTATTACAACATTTACTAGACTAACGGTCTAAACTTCCAATCCATTACAGAAAACTGATCTGTTGATCTGAACGTAGAACACTATCTGGACATACGTAGTTAAGCTATGGAGCACCACTAAACCATCGAATCCAATCCTTACAGCCTAAAATCCTTGATGCTCCTTACTTTGTCACAAATCAAGTCATCCATCAGGACCTCAATGTCCCAAATGTTGCCGATATGGCCAAAACCAGATACCATTCCTTCCATGGAAAACTTCCCAACCACCCAAATCCACTTGCTTCTAACCTGGCTTCTCCTTCATTACCTAACTTCCAATTCATCATCCATCCTAAATTCCACTCAAACTTCCAATTCATTACAAAAGACTGATCTACACGACTGTAATAAGGCCTATCTGGACATACGGAGTTGAGCTTTGGGGCTCCACTAAACCTTTGAATTCCTCTCATATCCAATCATTGCAATCCAAAATCCTTCGTAAAATCCTCAATGCTCCTTACTTTGTCACAAATAAAATCATACATAAATATCTTAATATTCCATATGTAACCAATCTAGCCCGAACCAGATATTATTCCTTCCATTACAAACTCCCTAACCACCCACTAGTTTCTATCATTGCTTCCTCTACCATTCCTGACAATCCTCCGAGGCGCTTGAAAAGAAGATGGCCACGAGACTTGCTAATGTAAAACGTCATTAGAGTGCTACCAATGGGTAGTTTTTCTACACGTTGGTAACACTCCAAATTTAACTGAGATCAAATTTACTAAATGTATTATAATAATATATATAATATTTGTAAATAGCAATAAATGATCTCAGCAATTGATTATTTCTGTTTTAATTTCTAATTGGATTTTTCTATGGTAATACACGTTTTGAGGTCACCTGATTCCGAATAACCAGTTTTTATAAAATGATTTTTATTTTGCAAGCTTAAATCGTTAAGTATTACTAAACTGAAATTATATATTTAACATAGTCGAATTTTTCAGCAGGTTTTTAAAGTATAAATATCGTGATTTGGTTAAAAATTAATGGATTAGTATCAATATTCTATATCAAGTTCATATTGCTTATTTATTTTTTTTATCTTGCAGTATTCCTAGACAGATATATGACATCCAGATTCCTTGAATCCTTGGAACTTGCCTTCTTCAGAGCATGCCATATTCAGCGGGCCGCAGTGCAGTGTCGCAGTGGCACTTAGCCAACCTTGCTGTTTATTAAAGCCTTGACACTAATAGCATCCAAACGCAGGTTCCTCTGTCAGTTCTTTGCCACCGCAGTCGCTTAATTATGTAAGGCTGGTCTATCCAAAGCCGGGAGTGCGGTGCTCTCTAGCTTGGAGCTTCTTCCACAGCTTCCAGTTATGAACTAAACATCTTCATACGCCTAATGCATTATGTTTAGAATAAACATTTAAAAACTAATAGTATTATAAATATGCTAAAGAAATAATAATATTTATTATAAATGCTTATACACATAATAAACAGCAGTTTTTCTTAACACTACAGTGATAAAGTCACTTTACCACCTAATCTATATTTCACTTTTAAAAAATTATCCTGAAATTTGTTCAGAAAAGAAAAAAGATTTTTTAAAAATTTTAGAAACTGTTTTAGTTTTTAGTTAGAAACTGTTGTATTCTTATCGGGGACAAAATGCATATTTTTTATTATCTGGAGAAACCCTAGAATACGAATTTTTGTAGCAATAAAAAAAAAATTTCATGATCCCTGATCTTTTTTTTTAAAATATCTTCAACACAAGCCCACTAATCTGCACATAATTTGGGAACGTAGATAGGTTAGTAAGGAAAATTTTTGTTAAGCACCACACTGTGTAATTTAATATATAAATTAGAAAGAGAGAGAGAAATACTTTATTTATCTATGCTGCCTAAATACATTAGGTTGCTATCTCACATACTTATCAATCCGTAATCGGACATATATAAATTACACATACATGGTATAATCAGAAAAAAAAAAGAGATACAATAATAGGATATAATAAACAATCTTTTTCACCCATACAGTTTCCTTTTTCAATCCATTTCGGTCTGTACAACAAATACAAATTTTTCATTCATTCCTATTTTTCTTTCTCATTTCTGCTCCTACAATTTCACCCTTTCACAATTATTCAATTCACCCGATCAACAAATTCGCTCTCCGGAATTCATCCTCCTAGATCCTCTTCAGTGACCCGCTAAACAAATTCAATATTAGACGGTAATGTGAGATCAGACCATCATTCATAGTCACAGCAGTAGATCAGTCTACCAAGAACAAACAAATAGATACATTTTACGAGAATAAGACTAACACATAGATTAAAAGGAAAATATAATAAAAAAACGGTTACAGGAAACACTTGAATGGATAAATAAGTTCTTTAAAAAACACAAAAAAAATAGTATTAATGAAATAAAATAATTTAATGAATAAATATTAAAGGAGACACATATTCATTAGAAGACACATATGCAGGCTATCGTTATATAGCTTAGATTGGCCCTAAGCCTAACCCTTAGCCGATCCTCGTTTGTTACTTAAGGGCTCAACCGGTAGAAGACGGTTTAAAGGGAAGTTAGAGGGCAGTGGACAGGATATCTGATATCTAGAGCAGGTCAGTAGGCAACTGTCCCTTTAGCCACCGATTACGATTGGCTCTGATCAAGGATCTTGTCCTCAATTTAAACACAAATAAATTTAATCACTATTTCTACCTCCACAGGTTCTCTATCCTGAATTATTTTAAAAACCTAATAGTTGAAAAATATGGTATTTGAAAAGCATTAGAACTTAGGACGTTGTGTGAGTTAATCATTTCTTTTGTTCTTTCATTTTTTTTTTTTTTTTGCTTTTGCATGATTTTATTTTCTTCCTTATATATTTTATTATTTGTTTTTGTTAATACTACTTTTTTTCCTCTATCTTTCTTCCTTTTCTATTCCTTTCTTATTTTTCTTTTTTTTTTTTTTTTCATATTTTATCTTTCAACCCAATATGACTTTAAAAGAATAATTGATAAAAATAAACTGGATTTAGTGAATGTAAAAAATTAAAAACAAGAATTGATCAACATAAGACCA
>NW_027110189.1:99138-115513 GCF_000696795.3 Halyomorpha halys
TGGTCTTATGTTGATCAATTCTTGTTTTTAATTTTTTACATTCACTAAATCCAGTTTATTTTTATCAATTATTCTTTTAAAGTCATATTGGGTTGTTATCTTTCAACCCAATATGACTTGTTCATTGTTCATCTTAGTAGACCGTTAACCGTTCTCGGCTTTTAGCCAAGCAGAAAAGATATTTTTGGAGAACTTTCTAACAAAGCAAACATAAGAGACATTGTAAAGGCAAAATTTTAAAAGGTACCTCCATTTCTATTTAAAGAGATCTTATATACTCACAGAGGTAGATTAAAAGGAAACCTTTAATTTTGAGAAGATGTATTAAGAAAGTAGGGTCAAAAATTCCGGCCTCCGCTCGGAACAACTCTTTATGTGTTAATTACTACAAATTCATTTGGTAATAAGAAAAAGATCAAATGTTTGGAGAAGGAAAAGGCGTAGGAAACTTAAAATAAATAACTAATATCGACTTCTCAGAATAGATGAAGATATTATTAATCGTAGGTGTAGATAAAATATCACAAGAAATCTACGAAGAGAAAATTTACAAGAATATCGTAAATTTTGATCTCCACGTGTTATTCTTAATATCCTATCAAGTCTTGTTTAATTGGAGGTTTATGCTTTAATGAACCCATGATGTCTTTTTTTTGTTCATGCCGTTTTTCAATTTCAGGCGCTTTTTAAATATTGCTCGATTAAACTATCTTAAAGTCTCCTCTTCCAGTTTTAAGCTAATATTTCAAAAGTGATATAGGATTGTCGCTCTCCAGGGGTCTTAGTGAGGCGGGTCCAGCGGGAAAGGATTGCCTTTTTTGTGTTATGATCTCTTGTGACTATATCAACAATTATTAAAGTTACTGAGAAAATTAACCATTTTTCGTGCGAGCTCAGAAGCCCTCCATGGTAGCCTTACTTATCTGACTTTTTAAACAGACAACTATTGGCAAGTAGGTTGGTTGATGTATGGCATGTCACAATCTCACAAGAGGAGATCATAACACACAAAAAAAAATTATTGTTGAGTTATATATTTTTTAAATTCCTGGCCTACCTATTTTTGTTGTTTTAATCTCAATTACATGAAAGGTATCATCCTCTTCAAAATTATATCCCGAACTTATTGCTGATGACCTTTCTAAATTTATCCATGGCATATTAAGCCAATTGACTGTTGACTGACAATGTTTATTATCAAATTTCTTTGCATGATTTTTTTATCTTTTTAGGATCTTTTATTTCTATTTTGATATTATTTATCTTGTATCCTTTTTAGTTTTTTTAGCATTTCGAGATCATTTCCCAGGATTCCTGCGACGTTTTCTACCAACTTTTTGGACATTTGTTTATATGTCCTATATTTTTGTAATCTAACGATGTATCAGTATTTGTAGAAAAATAATACAGACACTGGTGCAGCTAGTACCTCAATAAATACTCTTAAACAAGAAAATAATGTATTTTTTTGATACATTGGTTATAAACTACTTTCGCTATTATAAAATAAATATTTATTTTAAATATATTTTTTCAATTTCTTGAGAAGTAATTATTTATTAAATATATCAAAATTGTATCCTCATATAGTCTCAAAACTTTTTATTACGTCCAATTAATTATACGCCATTTCGGCCATTACAATAAAATTAAAAATTATTATAGCTATTTAAAGGACAAAATTGAAATAAAAAGTCAATCGGGATTGATATATAAAATTCCACGTTTAAATTGTCCAGCAATCTATATTGGTGAAACAAAGGAAATGTTGGGGGATAGAATATATCAAAGAAAAGGATCCCAATAAAACAGCATTACTACAGCATGCAGATAAAAATCAAGATAATTTTGATTTTGATAAGATCATAATTTTACATAAAGAAAACAAAATGTTCAAAAGAAAAATACTTGAGTCAATTTATATATCAGAGAACATCAATTATACAGTTAATTTTAAAACAGATACTAGGAATTTAAACCAACATTTTACAGAGATTTTAAGCAAAATAAATTTATGAAAAATATTGGAGAAATTTCGTTACTATTTATAATGAATTTTATCAAATTGGAAGTAAAAAGAAATTTGGACCTAAATGCAATTTGAATTAAATTAAAAACAAGGCTGACCTGAGTGGAAGGTTATAAATATAAGTTTTAAATATTTATGAATTTAAAAAAAATAGGTAACTAAACATAAGCTTAGGTAAGCTTATTAATAATAAATATGACTCTCTAATAATTGACTTTTTCATAGGATGTGTTTGACTTATAATTAATGAACTGGGCAGAATAGCCTGCCATACAATTTTTAAATTTCTATGTGAGGTGAGAATTTATATTGAAGGTATGTTATATTATTAGTGATACTGTTGTTGTTATAAATGTTACAAATGAATATATTATATAAGCTGTTAAATATTTAGATTGTCCTTGAGGATGGCAGAAATGGCCGAAACGTTGGACTATTGATGTAATAAAAAGTGTTGAGACTATACCAGGATACAATTTTCATTTATTTAATAAATATTTATTGTAAAGGTGTGATGAAACTAGTGGGGCAGAAAATTATACAATGCCACGAATTGGTCTTCCGTGTTCTAAATCAAAACTATTAAAATTCTATCAGTAAATATTTTTTTTTTTTGTTTTTTTTTTAATACATTTCAATAGGAATTTATTGAGCAGTTGATTGGTGCGTTGTTAAATAACCAATTGTTTCTTATGATGAGCCTTTTAAAAATGAGTAAAATTTCCATTAAACACAATAAAAATTTATTACGATTCCATTCCGGACTGAAAAAGAGAATAATTGCACCGATCGCCAATAATTTACGGGTGCATTTTTTTTTTCCATCTGTTTTTCCAACCGGAAAGGGAAAAGAATTTCCACAAATGAATATTCGGGCTATTGAATTAACATTTAAACGCAACACGGTCACAATAAAACGAGTCCTGGAGTGAGAGAGAGAGAGAGAGAGAGAGAGAGAGAGAGAGAGAGAGAGAGAGAGAGAGGGGGGATGGCGAGGGGTTGGTGAAAGAAATTGGAGGGACTGGGACATATCGAATGAAAAGGCCTATAATAGCAGAGGCTGGAACAATTTACATTTAAATCTGCCGCCATGTTTGTGGCACAAAAGGTGAATTGTTGAAGGGTTGAGTTGGCTAGGGCATTGCTCAGGTGTCGCCATTGTCAACGTCCGTCCATCTCATGCCAACTTTAATTTGTCCCCTGCTGGCTAGAACATTGTCCGCTATCATCTCGATTCGCGGTCAGAGGGCTCTTCTGTCGTCAAGGCCATACTTCAAAAAAACTTAATTTCTAAATATAAAAGGAAGAACGTCTTTTAAAGGAAGATCCTTGTTTAACAATGTGTCGGTATCCAGGACGTGGCCAAGATAACGAAGATATAATACTGCACTCCCTGAGAATCATCCACCACTACATGCATGGAAACTGATGAGTATTAGAATCATCAGAGGAATTCATAGCATATTTTACTTATTATTTTTGTATATATTTTTACATATATTTGTTTATTTTTGATATCCAATTTTTTTTTTAAGTTTATTTATATATCTATCACTATGTTTATCAAAATTTAATAATCTTTTTACTGGAAGAGCCTTATGGAATTAAACTGGATTTAGTGAATGACACAAATTCTTCCTTATTAAAATACAATAGTTTATTTCATATCATCAGCAACGTTTCGGGAGATTTCCCCCATCTTCAGGCTGCTAGAAAACAAATTCAACAATACCATAAACATGCGCTTACAACAACACTAATATATCATATACATTCAAAGAACTATTTATAAACTATTTACTTGATAACAAAAACCTATATATGACATATAATTTTCTCCTTATTGTCATTATTGCTAATATATTATAATATTAATGTCATTTAATGAGTAAAACTTGCTAATAGTCATACATTTTAGGAGAATAATTACCTTTCTGAAGGTTATCTTCCATTATGATAACAACCATATAGGCTATAAAATAATTTTCTCCTATTAACCTGTTTCGGCCAATCCGGCCATCTTCAGAGACAATATTAATACAACTTTGAAACTATATAATTTAAAAAACTCTAACTTCATGCAGGCTATTCTGCCCAGGTCAAAAACATCAATATCTAATTAGTCAAATATCACTTAAAACAAAGTCAAAATCATTTATCAGCAGACACTATTCCTTAAACTTTTATCACAACAATGCTTGTCGTGATAAAAGCATGAATTTGATTTATGATAAAAATATATCTTAGAAACCAAAAGACTTACAGATGTGTGCCAGCAATCTAATAAAATATAATTTAACTTACTATAAAGCAGTTTATAACTCGTATCTTCGTAGGGGGGTTAGTTTTTATGATTCGCATATGAACATGAAATTTTGTCGGAACGACTATAAATCAATTTATTTTAGCATAAAAGTCATAAACTACTTTATAGTACATTAAACTAGATTTAATTTGAGTGATAATAGATATCTCTAGGTCGAATGGATTTAAGATATAGACTTCTCAAAACAAATTCACTAAATTGATAAATCAGTAGTATCAGTGCAAAAAGCTCTATCTCTAGAACTATTGAGCGTAAATAGCTCTATTTGGGCTGATATTTTAGCAAATTCGCTTAACTATAAATAATGTTCTCTTAGGATTTTTAGTGTTGTTGTTAGTTTTAAATATATACAGCTCGGAATGAAAAATTAATTTTTTTTAATGTTTTGAAACAGCCGCCCTCTTTTTATTCCCCTTACCTATACTGGGCAGAATCATCTATTTTGACTAGTAATAATACCTAGTTTTCATTAAAGTAATCAAATATTGGAGTGAAATAACTGCCTTTTTTCTTGTCTTCGGCTCTTGTAGAAATACGTTTTTGTTTTCTCAGAGGAGCCAAGAGGGGACACTCTAATAGCACGTGTTTCACCGTTCTGATGACTTGGCATTCCATGCACGTATGTGCTTCTAGACCCCGTAAAAAGTTGCCGGATGAAAACCCAGTATCCATTGAGGATGACCTCCTCTCGTCTCGACTTTCAATTATATCCACCGACTATAGAAAACCAATCATTGCAATATGTAACTTTGTGCTCAATCCTTTGTATACATTTTTTTTCCCATTCCCCTAACCAATGCCGATCTCACAAATCGATGAAAATCATAAAAGGCATATAGCAAAAATATACATAGCGAAAAAATTATCAATAAATTTTGAAAAAAAAATAACGCAGGGACCTTCATATTTTATTTTGGGATTCAGGTTTAAGACAAAATCTCAAATCCTGAAATATCGAAATTTGAGAATAGTTAATTTTGTTTTTAAAACACCCTTAACCTATCAATTTTAGAACAGTGTAAACAGTATTGGAAGAACTGGTTTATCTTTATTACGGGTTAATTCCAAGTATTTATACATTAGTATTTACCCCCTTCCTCCCTCCCCTACTGCTTTACATGGATTTGAAAAGTTGCCTTAAGGTTTTTGAAAACAAAGCCAAAACAAGTTCCATAAAATTTTGCCTTGGAGTAGGTTGGTTGGTCGATGTACGACATGTCACAATCTCACAAGAGGAGATAATACATAAAAAAAAATAAAATAAATTGTTCTGCCATTAGGATTTAATATTGGTTGGTTATACATTTTTTAAATTCCTGGTCTAACTATTTTTGTTTTTTTTTTATCTCAATTACATAAAGATATCTCCTCTTCCCGTTTTAAGCAAATATTTCAAAAGTGACATAGTACCTCCACTCTCTAGTGTTCTTAGTAATATTATAATCATTTTTATTCTTCATGTGGAGAATACAGAGTACTACCACATGGCAAAGGAAGGGCACTAGTTACACGTTTATATTCTAAGGTATATATTAATAATGTTATATATATATATATCAAGGTATATATATAGGTATATATTATATATTTACAACATAGGAGGTAAGAAAAAAAAGTGTTCTTAGTGGGCTTGTAGGATGGCCTTTTTTTGTGTTATGACCTCCTCTCGTGAGATTGTGACATGTCGTACATTGACCAACCTCCTCGCTTTCGAAAAGTCAGATAAGTAAAGCTACTATAGAGGGCGGGGGTGACGGATTTCACGCCGATTTTTAATTTCAGGCGGTTTTAATTATATTTAATTATCTTAAGTCTTCTCTTTCCGTTTTAAACAAATATTTCAAGAGTGATATAGGGCCGTCGCTCCCTGGGGGGTCTCACACTTTGAGGGTGAACGGATCCTTAAAAGTTATTGAATACTTATATGACGAGTAAACGTCTTAGAAGACCGAAAAGTAAGTGGGAGGATTACGCCTAGACTGATCTTGTTGATAAGAGTGTTCTATGGCCATCAATGAACAGATAATTAGTGGTGTAGGTTTCGAACCTTGGAGCTCACTTAGCCTTTATTATTACGAAAATATTCACGTATATCGATTTAATGGAATTAATTTTTAAACTTGAACATTTATCTGATAACTAGCACTAACATCAAGGAATCATGCGCCATTCATTCTCTGTTTTATGTTTGTAGAATAACAGGGTCAACCTAGTTATCCGGCTGGCTGTTCAAGATGACATATGTCAACCGCATTAACTTTCCCAACGCCCCGATAAGGAAACGCCCCTCCACTGTTTTCCATTTTCAAATTAAAATTTCACTCCCATGGGGTAGGGTTAAACATAAGGCCACATTGTATACATTAACATAAACAACGAGGAACACAATTATCAGGCCGGAGATGCAGGCAATATGCAGATAATACTGGCATTCGTTATACAGTCGACATTATTAAACATTTAAATTCGAACAGAAGATAACAGAACCTTTGTTTATGATTTTTTTCATATCCAGATTGTCAAAATGAAACTAATCTTATATCCTGCGGCCGTAAGTGATGCATTACCCTTTTTAAAAACATACAGGTTTGGAAACAAAGATTACAAAACATGAAAAATAAACTGTATAACAAATTAGCATAGGAATAGCATCAGGGATATTTAAATTTTTAGAACAATTTTTGATTTCCTACATGTCGTAATATAATAAAATAGTATATCACATAGTCAAAGGTTTTTTTTTTATTTTAATATTTATTTATTGCTATTTACAACTCTAAATTATAATACATTTAGTAAATCTGATCTAAGTTAAATTGGAGTGTTACAGTCGTGTAGAGAAACTACCCATTGGTAGCACTCTAATGACATTTTACATTAGTTGGTCTCGTGGCCATCTTCTTTTCAGGCGCCTCGGAGGATTGTCAGGAATGGAAGAGGATAAAAGATTAGAAACTAGGGGGTTTGAGTGGTTAGAGAGTTTATAATGGAAGGAGTGATATCTGGTTCGGGCTAGTCAAAGATTTAAGAATAAAAATAACAAAAATTTAATCAACCCTTCCGGAGACAATGAACATTATGTTAAAATCTGATAGAAAATAAACGAAAAATAGATTGTATTTTTATATAAATTAATTATAATATATTGTTTTCTTGAAATATAATTTTAATAAAGAAATATATTATAGTTAGCAGTCTCTTTGAATGATATTCAATAAAAAGAGATGGCACATATGGGCGATCGCAGCCCAATAAGCCATACTCGAGACCTGTTGAACAAGTTTAAAAAGTTTCCTCCCTTACGTGGAAGGTAGTTTTATTTCAATAAAGGCTGGAGCCTTCGAGACAAGTTGGGAGGCAACTCCCCTTTCTTAGTACACTGTATTAAAACGTGCCCTGTGTGCCTGGAAATGTGTTCCATACAACTTCCCCAGAACCTCTTTTACATTTCTCCAGTCGTTCTCGAGAGCTAATGGCTCTTCCAGATAACGGTACATGGGCACCCTTACGGTCAAGAACACTCGCCAATTACAGCGCCTCTTGTTCTCCGCCGGGTTTATCTCTTATTTTATTATTGAGTTTCCCTTTATTGCAGTAGTCTCGCTGGAACCTCTTGTTTCGGGCGAAATGGTTGGATTTATTTAAAGAAAGTACATATACAAGTTGGGGTATATGGAAGTTTGAAATTAAGTCCTGTTTTCTCTAAAGAAAAACATACGAACTTACATGAAGTGAAATAAGTTTATTTTGTTCAGTAGAATAAAACACTTGCTGAAAAGTCCTGGCTAAGTATCAGGTAGATCCAAAGAAAAGGGAATAAGGGCATAAGCAACAATCATGTAATATTCCATAAACACTAAGGTATTTTGTATTTATTTATTAACATTTACAACTGTATTTAGATAAAAATAAACCTAGTAAATTTGATGTTAGATTACAATGGTATAATACAGGTTTGTAGTGAAACTTCTCATTGGTTGCAATATAATAACATTTTTATCTTAGAAGGTCTCGATCCCATCTTCTTTTGAGGCACCTCGGAGGATTGTCAGGAATGGAAGAGGAAGCAAGGCTAGAAACTAGTGGGTTATGGAGTTTATAATGAAAGGATTGATATCACTCGAGCTAGAACGGTTACTCATGGAACAATAAGGTCTTTATGAGTGATTTTATTTTCGACAAAATGAGGAGAACTGAGGATTTTGGATTGATTCGAGAAGAATTAGGATGTTTATTGGAGCCCCAAAACTCAAATCCGTATGTCCAGATAGGTCTTATTGTCATGTAGATCAGTCTTTTGTAATGAATTGGAAGTTTAGACCGTTTTTCCAGTAAGTGTTATAATAGTCGAAATCGACGTGCAGTTTCCTGTCTTTTCAGTCTTCTGTGAGGATTCCAGGTTAGTCGTTTGTTCAGATGTAGTCCAAGGTAGCGGGTTTGTTCGACAGGAGTAAGATCAACATTATTAAAGGAGACTATAGGGCAGTCGGTAGGTTTACGACAAAGGATAAAGGTGATTTGGTGGCATTTGAAAGTAGAGGTAAAAAAATACATCCATCATAAACAAACTGACACAAAACATAAATTAACATGTAAGGAAGTTAAAAATAGTATTAATGTTAAACTTCTTTAATATTTTCATTAAAATATCTTTTAATTTTAATATGTGTATTAACGTAAATGTTGTAATAGTCGGAATTAGTCATTTATCCAGATGTAGTCCAAGGTAGCGGATCTGTTCGACATGAGTAAGAACAGCATTAATAAAGGATACTGTAGGGCAGTAAAAAAAAAAAAAATTTGAAATAAATTAATAATTTTTAATTACTTTATGTTCCACATTCTATTCAATACAAAACATTGGCTATTTTTTTTTTTAAACATTATATTTTCATTTTATTATTTTCTCTATATTGATAAATGTAATTTTTTGGAATATGAGCTAACTATTTGTATATGTTTTTCTTAAATTGCATTTGATATAATATTTTAGTATTCCAAATCATTAACGGGAAATGTGAAAAAGATAAAAAGGAATAAACCAGAAAAAATAGAACAAGTAAATACGAAAAAACAAATAACTACTAAAAAGGAAAAAAATATATACAATCTATAACGTTTTTTATAAATTTTATTACCTTTATATTTGTTTTATATTATTCATTAATTAAAAGTGAATAACTTATTTTGGGTTAAGTTAAGTGGGTAATGAAGCAATGAATTCTAGCATCGTAAATAAAGTACTTCTACATGATCCAAATGAGATATTATGTGTGATAGAGAAGCTTCAAGATTCAGTATTCGTGTAGATCTTAATAAAAATTTACCGATTTAATTTTATATTTTATTGAACCGATATTTATTTATATTTTACATAAACATTAGAATTTATTATGAGAATACTGAAATTATTATAAGACTTCATGATTAGAGAAAAAGTGGCGATGAAACATTGACAGGAAAAAAATATATATCTGTGAAAAACTGAAATTTTGTCATACACCAATTATGTATTGAAATATAAAGTTTCAAGTATATAAAATTACTGTTACATGACAAAACTACATTTGAAACTTGGAGCTTGAATTAAAATAGTAAGTAAATAATTCTTAAAGTATCTTATAAATAACTTGACTTACAGCTGCAACCTGCGATTTACGACATACTAAAACAGACAAGATTTATAAAACAGCACTAGAGATAAAATTTACACATGTAATACTGGAGTTGAAAATATTTGTTACTACAATACACGCAAAGCTGTAATTCAAGTAGCACTTTGAATATTATACATTCATTGTATTAACGCTACTTATCTTGAATAATGATTGTCGGATTTACATTATCCGAATTTTCCTGCGCTTTTTTGATCTTTCATAAAGGCGGGGTCGCGGGTCCCATTTTCTGATGTCCCCCTTGCCATGGACACCGGAAGACTCCGAAGAACTGCAATGCCGCCCCAAATTATTCCAGGACATACTGGCCAGCCACCGATCGAGAGAGACACCAGGCGAAGAGAAATACATGGTGTTCACCATTCTCGCCCATCGCTCAACCTGGGCGGCTAGAGGAAGTGACCGTGGCCTCGAAGACGTCACAGATAAGCAATATCCTAATATATGAGATCGCCCTATGTTCTGTTATTATTTTATATCGTCAAAATAATTATTTAATTAATACACTAACAACAGTTTGCCCCCTCAGGGATTCTATTCTTGGGCTTATAAAAACTATGCATATTTATCAATAAGCAGGTCTCACAATTTCAACACCCCTTTTCCACATTAATATAAATAAAAATTCAACATACATTCAGAATACCTGAAGTAACACACGACCAGATCCCGACGTATACAATGATAATTTTACAAAAAATATAATATAGAAACATTTTAAATATAGATTTTTTAAAAATTATTAGGGTTAAAATTTATTCAATTTTTTTATATTAGATATTTGTGTCTCTTAGAACTAAATTTACGCATGATGCCAGTAAACACCAATTTTTGAAGGTATACCGGTTTTTAAGAAAAAAAAAATCATGAAATTAATCAAATAATATTTTCATGGTATGAGTAAATAGCTCAGTGGTAAGGCACTGTGATACTACCTCCAATGATCCAGGATGGAATCTGGCTTTGTCAGAAAATTATTTTCTGTTCCATTATAGCACTGAGTCAGCTCTGTGGTTTCAGGAGCTCTCACGTGTCCACCCAAAAAAAAATTCAGACCAGTTCATCTCCTTGCACCACCGTCTAGTAACAGTATTTCATTACAAAGTACTGCACCCCTGATCCTTCATGTAGGGGTACATATTTTTTTAAAACTATATATTCTATATATAGGTTAGTAAACGTAAAAATATTTAAATTTTAATACTAATAACAAGACCTATTGAGCCAGACACCATGGCTACGTTGAATCATGAACCAATAAACACATATATTTATATGTCTATTTACCTAATTATATTTATAATATTCTGTTATAATGTATTAATTTTGTTTTATTTTTTTACAGGTAAGTACAATATTTATAGTTGGGAAAATGGACAAAATAAGTATGTAAGTATTTGTTCAATATTCTATACCATTTTTATTGAAGTTGTCAGAACTTAAGACTTACGGCTAAACTGCTACTCCACTTTTGGATCTGAAAAAAGTCTGCCTGTTTACTTTTATGTAAGTCTATGTTAATGTAATGCTAGGGATGTTAATGCCTTGTCTTGATTGTTCATCTTTATACCGTTATCTAAAAGTTCTGCTATAATTAATCTTGATCCATTGGTAAGTTTATCAGGAAAATCCATCTTTAGTAATAATTTGATTAGTTTTTAATTTAAGTTTTTTTAGTAAATATTGGTTATTCGTAGTTAAAAGTTGCAGTAAATTGTAGTGCTGTTTCTGATGGATGTTCCTCTCAATATAGTCTAAGAGCCCAAGAGGAGAAAAAAGTCAGTATTTCACTTCAATTTTAGATTACTTTAATGAAGATATATGCAATTACTAGCCAAAATTGATTAGTCTGCCAAGTACGGTTAGGAGAAATAAAAAATAGCTAATGTTTCAAAACGTTAAAAAAATTTATTTTTAATTTGGACCTCAATATCTTTAAAATTATTTAAATTTCTTTCTAAATTAAAAATTGGAGTGAAATGACAGATATAGTAGAAGCATTTACTGAAAATCAGCAGTTAATTAAATTTATTTTGGAAAATCTACGTCTTACGACCTATTATATGTACACATATTCATTACCACTCGAATTAAAGCTAGTTTAATGAGCTATAAAGTAATGTATTACGTTTATATTAAAGTTTTCATTATATTTTACAAAATATACTCACGTGTTCATTTCAAGTTGTTCGGACACAAGTTTTGATTTATGAAATTTTTAGGGGTACAGATGTCTACCGGCACTCAAATTAAATTGTTGAATGTACTATGAAGTAGTTTATAACGTTTATCTTCAATGGGATAGCAGTTTTTTCATATTTGCATATGTGAATCATATTGTATATGAATGACTATAAATCAATTTAATTTAGCATATAAAGTAAATATCTCTGTAAAATCTCATATTTTAGTAAATTTATTCTACTATAAATGATAATCTATTTGGTTTTTTAGCGCTGAAGGTAATTTTAAAGATATGGAGCCCCGTATAAAAAATTATTATTTTTTTAAAACTTTTTAAAACAGCCGCCATTTTCACCTTCTCCATTATCTACCAGTATACTTGGCAGATTCATTAATTTTAAGTAATTATTAACAGTTTTTATTAAAGTGGTTAAAAATTGGAGAGAAATGACCGACGATTTTCCACCGGGCTCTTGCATTAATAGTAGCT
Organism: Halyomorpha halys; assembly: GCF_000696795.3. Classification (NCBI taxonomy): domain Eukaryota; kingdom Metazoa; phylum Arthropoda; class Insecta; order Hemiptera; family Pentatomidae; genus Halyomorpha; species Halyomorpha halys. Next base: position 111,843 of record NW_027110189.1, read on the forward strand.
AGATAAAGTTAATTTTCTCTTGGTTAGTTTAAGTTTATTTTTTACTTTTTTTAAAAAAGAGAATATTTATTTAAAATTATGCGTCGAATGTTTCTTTCTCAATCGATTATATTTTATATTTAACAGCTGATTAAACATTACGCGATACTGACGGTACTCAGAATAAATCGATTTCTTTTTACCAAAATACTCAAAAACAAAACTTTAATCCTTAATCCTTAAACCTCCTTCTATAAGGACATACGAGGGTAAGTCAATTATTATCCGCAATATAGTTATACAATTTTATTGTAATAAAATAGGAAACTTACAAGTACATAATTTTTTGACAAAGTCCTCTTACTTCTCAACGCACTTGGTTTATTCTAGTTTATTTCATACTGATACTATTTTATGTCTTCCTTCCTTTTATTTATATGTAATTTCTTATCACTTTATTTTTACATAATATTTATTCTAGCTTAAATTACCTTATTGTATCTTATTGATGTAATATTCTCAGTTTTTTTTGTATCCTTTTAGCCCTGATGAAGCCCTGCAAAGTGGGGCGAAACGTCGGACATTAAAATAGTTTTAAACTATTTGTTCTTTTTTTGACCGCAACCCTGACCATCTTCTTATATTTAAATCTTTACGGTCAAATATATATACATATTAATATATTTATATTAAATTTTGCAAACGCTATCTGAGAAATTACTCTTATCGCACTCTTTTCCCTTGTTCTTCGACTGTTAGCAATTAAAAATCCCAGGGTGTTCGTGACGCATATAAAATTAACAATGGGACCACTTTGAATTTCTATGTCTTTTTGTTTAATCACTATAAAACAAAAAACTAAAGTGGTAATAATTATGAAAATAGTTTATGAGATTATTTTCATTTGAATAAATCTGCATTTAGTTCAGCTTGATGACTCATTTGCAGGGCAGGTTTATTTATTTATTTTTTGATGGCTTCTTTCTTGTTTTTTTTTTCCAACATAAATTGCTATCATGATTGTGGCAATTTCATAATTACTTTCCTCGTTGTTACAATAAACTGTTTTTTATAAAACAGGTGGAAATATTATTTTATAATTTTTGTATAACAGAAAGATCAGTAATTTTAAATTAGTCTGAGATAATAAAAATGTTTTTATAATTATAATTAACGAAAATCTAGCGTAAAACAACTTTCATTTACCTATATTTTATGATGAATTTAATTCTTACTCGTTTAAAAACGGAAATTCATTAATGATGACAATACTTCACCTCCCTTTATTTTATATATTCAGTAAAAAATTACTATTATTTAGTTTTTTACCCCAGTTAATTATCCAATTCTTCCATATTTTTTATTTTTTATTCATTGATTCTCACTAGCAATAAGAGGTGTCAGTTATTTTCAAAAGTGAAATGAACTCCAGAACAAAATTATAGAAACTTTAGAATATTTTTTTCAATGCGGCACTTAAACCGTTATTGACAATTTTAGTCAGAATAAGGCTCAGGTGATATTAAAAATCACTTGACTGTATATTGATAAGACACGTGCAATCAAAGTCGTTTTGGAAAAAATGCCAACCAAGTGTTAGATAGTATAAAAAACGTTACTGTACTTTATGTTTTATACAACTTTTGTCACTGAGGTAGGTTTTCGCACACACATCGACAATTTAATGGACCCAGAGGAATTTTTAGGAATTTTCAGGACTGCAATACTTCCCCTTACTGTATATATTACTCACACTTAAGACGAAGTAAAAATATAATTATGCATTTCACCGTAAATAAGCTTTTTCTATTTTAGTGTTCTATTAAAAAATTTCAATTTGGTTCTAAAGATTAAATAAAATTTTAAAAAAATACAATTTGGTTCTAAAGATTAAATACAAATTTTAAAAATTTCAATTTGCTTCTCAAAATTAAATAAAAATTTCAATTTGGCTCTTAAGATTAAACAAAAATTTAAAAAACTCTATTTGGTTCTAAAGATTAAATAAAAATTTAAAAAATTTCAATTTTGAAGGGTTACTACAATTACATGGGTGTACTATTTCTATTTGAGCCAACGTTTCGCCCCACGTTGCAGGACTTCGTCAGGGCTAAAAAAGATACAAACACTTGACATAGTTACAAAGAAAAACAGTGGAAAATAACAGAGGTATACAGTGAAACGTAAAATTTAATAAGAAAAATTAAAGGTTATAAACAATAAATGAAAACGGCAATAGTAACAGAAAGATAAGAGATAAAATAAGAGAAGAAAAATAAAAGAAATTACAAATTAAGAGATGAAAAGGGAAAAGAATAAAATCAAATGAAAATGAATGAGACAGAATTCACACCTGTTTTGACGGGAGTCAAAGTCAGAGTGAACCATTTGTATTGGGAGGAGTGGGGATGGCAGTATTATATATAGTATTATTATATAGTTCCATTCATTAATACACACGGTCAATCAGCAATCTTCCATTAAAAAAATAATCTTCTCAGAAAAGAATAAAAATCCAGTTTGAAAATAGGACATTTTATAATCATTTCAAGACAATCTCAGTATAATATTACATTAAATTTATTTGCTAAAACTCGGTTCATCGCGATTGGTAATTTTGTCTGATCCGATTTTACGTATAATATTACAGCCTAAAATTTCCTGATTCCAAGTCATCACATTAAAGATAGAATCGTATCATAAATGTTAGAAGGATTGGGTAATACGAAGTGAAATTGTGCCATAACCGATAAGAAATGTGCCATATCCTGATAAGTACACACTTTCCAATCGAGACTCTAATTACGAAGCGTCTTTGTGCCGCGCGTGAAATACTGCGACACACGATGCGATATGGAGAAGGGAGATACCTCAGTTGGCATAGTAGGAGCTAACGAACTCGACTAATAAGTCTCTATCTTGCGACCAGATCGCCAGGTTAATTGTCGAGGTGAAAACCGTTTAAGATCTAGACGGAATTAGAAATTTACAAACGACGCTATTACGGGAACGCATCGGAGATATAAAGTTGATGATGATGACGGTAGTCGGTTTACATCAGTGATATTCATTTTAGATAAGAGGGTCTCCCGCCGGTATTACCTGTCCTCTGCCGCTTCGATAAATAGTCTAATTTTAATATTGTTTGCCCTCTGTCCTCGAGGACCGATATTTTACTGTCTGTCGTTGTCCTATCGGGTTTTATGGCGGGCGTTGCGAAACCAGGTTGCCTTTAAAAGAATATTTTCTTTCAACGTCATTTTTACCCCCAAAACGGCGATGAAGTTGCGTAATCGGTCAACAACTTTATTTTATATTCTCAAAATTTCTTTGTGGAGTCAATTTATTATGATAAATATTTTAACGTAATTTAAAAGTAACATTTTCATGCAAACTTTCTTTACCGATCATTGGATAATGTAATTATCCTCTTTTAATCTTTTTATCTGCATCTCCTAACATTATTTTCATTAAGTTTCGCAGCAGATGTACAAAGGTACCGGTCGCGCAATTTTGGGCTCCGTAGTGTTGAAATTATTTTTTTTTTTTAATTTGATAGATTTATTTATTGATAGATATTACAATCTGCCACTATAGAGTGGGCAATAGGTAATAGTGATGAATGATCTCATACATACTAAAATTTTAAAAAAATAAATAAATAAATAAAATAAAATAAAGTAAAAAATAAA
>NW_027110189.1:116064-169503 GCF_000696795.3 Halyomorpha halys
TACGTTTTAATTTTTTTTTTTTTTTTTTTTGGAAGCAAGATTAGAAACTAATCGTTTTAATTTAAAAAAAAAAAAAATTATAAAAATAATAATTCCTGATAAAAGTAAAGTTAATAACAAAAATAACAACATTCGTAGACTTCAATTAATCAAATTGAAGTTATGTCAATAATAGAATTGATAACTACTGAATTTATAACGGGAGATCCTGCAGCAGTCTGGGCTTCAATCTTCGGGTTGGTGGAAAGCGATTTCGTCGCGTACATCAATGCCCAACCCTGTGTTTTTTGAGTTCTGTGTTTCAAAGCCAGAACAGTTTTTATTTGCCCGTATGAAGTAGAATCTAGAAAGATAGTGCGGGTGGCGGTCAATAAAGTTATCAAAATAGTAAAAGAAAAATGTTCAACCTTTCGCTTTGAACAGCCCTGATGAAGCCCTGCAAAATGGGGCGAAACGTCGGACATTAAAATAGTTTGAAACTATTTGTTCTTTTTTTGACCGCAACCCCGACCATCTTCTTATACGTAAAAGGAAACTATTTACTGTAATCTTGGTTTACAATAAATAGTTCTCTTGTACTATTTTGATTCCTTTATTGACCGCCCACCGGAGTATCCTTCTACAATATAATAAATTTTATATCGGATTCAATGGTTTTAGGTCAATTAATAAAAAAATAAAATTATAATCAATTAAACTTCTGATTAATAATAAACTAATGACAGCTAAACATTTCCTTTCAAGAAAAATGGATTACTTTAGCAAAAACCTATTATTACATACATTGGTATTGGCATTTGGTGAGGACAACTTTTTGCCAAACCCTGGTGGCTAATTTGAAGTTGTCGCCGAGTACTAACCAAGGTATTTTGACTTCCTAAGGTAGGAATCGAACCCACAACGTTCCGAACCGAGCGATTTGGGACCTATTGCCGTCCTGTCCCTCCATTCCATACATACTATTTATACTTCATAATCCTTAATAAACAACAACACAGCAGTTTCATTAACTAGCATAACATAAGTAATTATTTAACAATTTTTATTTAATGTTAATGGCCATGAAGTTTCTTAGTAGATATTAGGATTTAAGATAGTAATTCTTATAAAAATAAATAAGAAATTAGGTTTACGTCTTACGGACATAGTTAGTTTTATTATTTCTAAAATTTATTGAGCACGTAAATTATAAAACATAACCCTAAATTAAATTAATTTATACATAAAATACCAATGCTACATAGGAAATAAACTCAAAATTATGACCTACGCTTTATGTTAATAAGCAACAGCATGCACAAACCTTTAAACAGAGTATTCAAGTACCCTTGTTGATATATTTAAAAATTTAACGTCTTGATATTAAATTTCAAATTATTATCGTTATTATGCTGACACATTCATCCGTCTTAGATCCTTCTCCACCTCCTCCAGCCATCTGATTCCAAGACATCCTCTTTTTGTTTTCTATCCGATTTCCCGATGTTGCAACTCCTTGATCTGGCATTCTCTCTACATGTCCTATCCATCTTATTCGAGCTGTTTTCACTAATACCCCGATGTTCCATCATATTCCTTCTACTCTGAATTCTATTCTCCTAGTTTATCCTTCATAACTAATAGAAATAATAAATCAAGAAAATGAAATGTCAATATTAATTCATAACCTACATTGTAAATGTAGTATCATAATAATAATTGCCTAACATTTATAACAATTGCAATAGCATTACTTGTTGGCACACAAGTAATTAGAAGTGAATTAAGGAACCAATCAGAAATTCAAGCTGCATCTGAATCAATCCTTGCCTAGATTGATTTGCGTTCGAAGTCAGAATTATTGATGATTATATTAATTATTATTAGAAACTGCTGATTGATGATTTGATAAACCATAATAATCAATTGGTTCTACTTTATCCTGTTCCATTTTATATTACTGGTATCAGAATATTTATTTCAGGTTAATGATGAATAATTATTAGTTTATTTAAATCTAAAAGCTGAAATTTACAATAAAGTTAGTATATTAGTACAATAATCAATTACCTGTAATTTAAATAATAATCAATTACCTGTAATTTAAATAATAATCAATTACCTGTAATTTAAATAATAATCAATTACCTTTAATTTACAATCAAGTACCTGTCAGATGGAAACAAATATGATAACCGCGGAGATTGAAAAATGGAAAGTCAGGTAGAAAATTTCCCCACTTCTTCCGCTAACCCTTAGGAAGGGTATGATTTTTTATAATATCATAGCAACGTTGGTTAGCAATAAATCGTTTTCTTTTAGTTTTATGATACCATTATTGATCCTCCCTATAGCCTCCCGACCGTGATATCATAGATACCTTAATATATACCTTTGGATAGATTCATATGCCTTATTAGGATAACGAAACAGACTGAGAAGTTTTTTCTTAATGAAATTACCTACGAATACTGAATTATGCTCATATTCCTTTGAAAATTTTGGCAACGATCAATCATAGATGGGTACATTTAAGGTAAACGTAAAGAGATGCGATTTGTAGGCCAGAATGAGCTGAACATTTTTTTCTTTTTATTTATCTTATTGAACAGAATTATTAAAATCTGCCTAAAATTGAAGATATTAAGTATAAATGTTCAAACATTCTATATCTGTACATAAAGTATGTACAGATATAGAAGAACAAAAGACAAAACAGAGATAAAAAGGAAAAGAAAAAAGAAAAGGTAAATGATAACAATACTCACAGAATTAAGAGAAAAAGAATTATATTTAAAATAAATAATAATAAAGAAATATATAAATAAAAGAAAACTGTCATGATATACACAAATAAATAAATGAATCTATATCAAAAATATTACTAATTAAATAAAAAATAAAATAATTACTTATGTACAACACAATGAAAATTAAATTTAAGTAACAATAAAATTAATACACATTGGCACCTTTATGTAATATTTACATTCTGCCAGATGGACTCTGAGCCAAGTCTTGCTACTCCTGTGTGGGCTCTAAGAAATACCATCTCTTTTCTCCCAGTTGAACGTTTGGTATTCAAGGCCAGTGGAAACTGACTAAGCTCCTTTGGCTTGCATACACTCTTGACTTGTTTGGATAACCTGGCGATTGCAAGAACTCCAACAGCAATTAAAAAAAGGTCTTGGGGCCAGTGCCGTTTCAACCTTCGGGGTAGTTGGGATTGGATAGGGATAGTATGGTATATAAGGTTCTGAGGAAGTTAGAATATCTGGATGGAATAACGTCTAGTGCATAAGGACAATGAGGTCATGGTGTATGATATAGTATGTTACGTAATATGGAGCATTGTCAATTGTTCTAAGGATTTAAATTGAAAGGACTGGATACGTTTGATGTTCGAAAATTTTGTACAGTTCGTGTCATTAGGTCCAGATTGGTTTCAGTATTGTCTTGTAGATCAATAGTTTTTATTCCGTTGAAAAATGGAAATTTCTGTTCAGTAATCTATATTACTATCCTAAACGTGGGCTAAGTTCTTGTCTTTTATGTCTGATATGGGAATTCCATTCTCACTAGTCTACTAGCAAATGAGGAAAGCGGACTGGAACAAAAAATAATACAATTTATTTATGAAATATTTAACATCAAGAATTTTATCTTCAAAGTATGATTTTTTTTCTGAGGTATTGGAGCAACAATTGCAGAATTATTTAACATTAAATGATCCTCCATATTATACACAAACAATATGACTTGATACCTAATTGTAAATGGATTAGGTAATTGGTTAGGATTTGCGGTTGCGGGATTTGGTGTCAGATGCTTTACAATTAACCAAGTGTAACTCAATCTATCGCTGAGTAGTAGCTTAAGTGGCCGCGTATGTATGTCTGTGTACGTAATCATAACCTCCTCATCCAATTTCTGGTAGTAATATTACAGATATTTACAATCAGGAATTTTCTATAAAATCACCTCTAGTTATAAAAAATCAAGAAAAGTTGAAGTTCAACCGTACCACCGATAAAGATTTAATACACTGTAAGAAAGAACAGTGGTTGTGCAAGAAGGTGTCTCGATAATTATTTCACCTTTATGGAGATAGTTGTTCCTCAGGAGTGCCCCCGAGCCCAAAGGGTTGATATAAACAAATAAAAAATAAACCATATAATTTACTTTAATGAAGGAGTATGGTCCAGGCGTGGTCAAATAGGTACTCAAAAAGAATAAAACTATTTATAAAGCTTACGTAATGCCCCACTTTGCAGTTCAACATCAGGGCTAAAGACAAGATACAAAAACTAATTATATTGAAAATAGTGTAAGAGTATAACACGAAGTATAAAGCAATACTGGTAGGAATAAAACTTGAAAATTATAAAAAAAAATAAAAAAAAATGAGCAGAGTAAATTAAAGAAAACATTATCAAATTGATTATAAATAAAATAATTTTTTTTTATTAATATTTATTTATTGATAAGTTCTACAATCTGCCACTACTTGGGCAATAAGTAATAACGATAAATTATCACGTTCATACCACTATTATTAAATAAATAACAATAATAATAATAATAAAAACCTAAATAAAATAAAACAAATAAAAGTTAAATAAATAATAATAAAATCTATGTAGTATATAAACTGAAATATAAATAAAATGAACATAACCAAACTATGTACATGGAATAATAAGGATCAAATAAACTACGTAAAATTTTGAACTAATATAAAAAAAAAAATAATAAAAACATATAGTAAAAACTATATTAAAAGACTGGAAAATTGAGAAAATAAGGCACAACCAAGGTCGAGAAAATGTGAAATCAAGATACTTGCTCTAGGAACGATGGTAGGTAGAGAAGTCACAATGAAATGAAGATATTATTAATATAAAAAAAAAAGATATATATATATATATATATGAAGATGTTTTTTCTTTATCTCCCAAAAATAAACAATATTAAAGATGATAATAGAATAATAAAAAATAAATAGTTGACATTGTGCAAGATACAGACCATTAGAGACTACATAGGCGGGAGATACGGGACGATGGTTCCCACTAAATCAGCCTTAGCCCAGTCCCATCCTCCATTGGCTAATTGTTTAAAATAGCCTTTCCCACTTTTCGGTCCTCCGCAGCGCATTAGAGCTCTAATCAACAGCCAGCCGATACAGGCCAACACTTTTTGCGCACTTTTTCATCTGCGGCATTAATTTTTTTTTTCCTGCGCACAGCCGTCCTCTGCGCTTTAATTGCACAGTCCCCAATTAGCCAGTAATTCGTATATATGCCCACAGAAAAAAAGAAGGACAATGCGTTATTTTAACGTCCCTTCTTTATCCCTCCGCATGGCTCATTTTCTATCTGCTAATGCGCTTAGTCGATGTTCCGTTTTGGAAAAGGATTCACAATCCTGATAATAGGGTTCATAGTTCGTTACGCTATCGTCCAATTTCACTTTTTTATGGCATCAGCATTGAAGCAGAATTTGACAAAATTGTGTAAAATAATCACATTTTTTATAAATGAATTAGAGCTAGCAGACGATAGCTTACAGGAATTATTAATATATCATTGTTTTTTTTTTAAAATAATAATCAATAATTAAATATTACTTTTATGAAAAACATACCTTTGAATTCGATTAAATGTATAAACACTACTTTAGGGGGTGACGGTAGCAGCGTGGTAATGCGCCTAAATGCCAACCCATAGATTGCGAGTTCGAGCCTGGCCCTACTCAGGATTTTTTCAAGCTAAAAATTATGCAATACTCACTCATAATCTCCTACCGGGCATTTGTGAGGCCCGTTAGCCAATGGGTGGCACTCACAAAAATAGGCGTGGGAGTGACGGACCCACCCTATGAAAACGACGTCAAGAAACGCGCGATGTATTTCTTAAGTACACCGCACGAGGCCTGGGACCTCCACAGTCTGTCACGCCAATAATAAATAAAATACTGAAAAAAGGAAAATGTAATATAACTTTCATAAAAATTTTTTGAGGTTAATATACTTCCAGTTGAATGTAATTTATATTAAATTATCATATTATAGTACAACGTTTCGGGACCACTGTCCATGTACTTTAAACCTACAACAATAATAAACCATCATAACAACAATCTTCATCCTTATGTATTATAATTCAGACAATTATATTCACTTCATAATTTTAATTTCATATAGGAAATCATGTCACATCTTTACACTATTCTCAATTTCTACCATTACTTATTTGTGCATCTTTACTTTTCCTTAGCACAGCCATTACTCTAAATTTCCTTACTACCTCTTCGAACCTTATCTCATGTCCAGTGTGCTGTTTGGTTACCTCCCTGTTTTTTTTAAAGTCCTGCTTTGTATTTAACATGTATGATGGTTTATTATTGTTGTAGGTTTAAAGTACATGAATATGGGACAGTGATCCCGAAAGGTTATTCTATAATATGATAATTTAATGAAAATTACATTCAACTGGAAGTTTATTAACCTCCAACAATTTTTATTAATTGACTTACCAGACTTCCTAAAGAGAAAATCCGTAATATAACTTTGTGTGAGTAAAAAAAAATAATACAAAAAATGAAATAAATTTAAAAAAATAATAATAAAATAGTTAAATTTATTAAGGTTATATTTTATTTTTCGGTTGGCTCTACAGATCTTGAAAAGCCTTCTCCACGATTGCCTGTCTTGGGCTACTGCTTTCGATTTTGTTGTATGTAGATCTTTCGCAACTGTGTTGATTCTAACTATTCTTGTTTTTGGTCTACCATGTGGTCTCTTGCCAACCATAGTCGCATTCATTGTTGTGTATAGATGTCCTGATGCCTTACCTCGAGCTATACGTCTTAACCGCCTTGCTTTCATATCATGAGATATTGATTGACCAGCCTCTGCTAGCAGTTCACCGTTATAGTGAGCCCAAGAGGAGAAATAAGGCAGTTATCTCACCACAATTTTTGATTACTTTAATGAAAACTATGTATAATTACTAGTCAAAATTCATGAGTCTGACAAGTATAGGTAGGGCGGAATAAAAAATGCCGGCTGTTTCAAAGCGATAAAAAAAACTATTTTTTTTCATTCGGAGCTCTATATCTCAAAAAGTAAGAACAATACAAGAAAATCTAAGAAAACGTCATTTAAAGAAGAGCAAATTTTCTAAAATATGGGCCCTAATTCAGTTATTTACGTTAAATGGTTTTCGAGATATAGCTTTTTAAAAAGCAATATTTCATAAAAATGTGGTATGGGACGTACTGAAAGATCAGTAGTTAGAGAATTTATTTTGAAAAATCTATATATCAAAAACCATTTGACGTACAGATATCTATTAGCCCTCAAATTAAGGCTAGTTTAATGAGCTACACAGTATTCTACGATGTTTATCTTCGTAGGAGTAATAGTTTACATGAAATTTGCTAAAATAAATTGATTTATAGCTGTTCGGACGAATTTCCATTTGCCAAATTTATATTCATATGTGAATATCATAAAAAATACTACCTCTACGAAGATAAGTGTCATAAACTACTTTATAGTAAGTTAAATTCCCTTTATTTTGAGTGTTGGCAGACATATGTGCGTCTTATTTTTGCCCAACTCTGATTTTAGAGCATTAAATATTATTAGAATGTTTATATGATATGTTTGTCGTTAAAATGTAAATATTAAATGTTTATCTGACTGCTTTGATTGGCCCCACAACGACCTAACCTTTATTCTCTGATGACAATAAAAATATTAAATAAATGGCAGGCAACTTGAACTAACAAAATAAAAAACAAATCCTATGGAAGACATCAATCCAAATTTATGACAGAAAGTAGTGCAGAATAGACTACGAATTAGACACACTCGACTAACCCATGGATACTTACTGTCAGGGACATATAGATCAACATGTAGACAGTGTAACGTACCTCTAACTGTTAAACACATACTGACAGACCGCAAGTTTTTGATAGACAGCGGATTACCATATCATTTGGCAACCTTATAAAACGATAATAGCTTTCACATTCTGGATATATTTGATTAATTTAGAAAAACAAATATGTACGAGTATATATAACAAGTTCAATTTATTTATTTATCTCTATTGCATATATTAATATAACTTACTGCATTCGAATAGATTATATATTTTAATATAACCTATTGCTATGATAGCAGCTAATATATTTTAGTATATATAATGATAATAGGAATGTTTCTAAGATTGGTGCTCATTCAGTATGCATAGGCAAAAATCATCATCGTTGTAGACAGGTTCATAATATATTTAAAAAAATATTGTATCTCTAATAATCTATCCTGAATCAGAGTCGTTTTTCTTCACCATATCACACGCTTCTCTTTAGTAACGGTATATAAAACCTGACAGGGGAATTAATTTAACGGATCTTATCATTCACGACCTTATAAATTACTATCCCAACGCGACCTAAGCAACTCGCGATAGAATAAAAGAAATAAATAACGTAGAAAGTTTTACAACAAACTGACTGTACTGCTTAGACTAAAAGTAATAAATGCGAAATAGAAATAAAACAAAGAAAAAAAAAATCAAGGAAAGAATTAAAACTAAGCTGAGACTGACACAAACCCCGATTCGCGTGTCAGTCGCGCGGAGCGGGACATGCTCTAGCACTAAATCATCAAATATCCTTGTAATTCCTCCTTCCTTCTCTTTTAACGCCGTAATTAAACAATTAAATCGAAATTATCTCGGAGGTTTTCCTTGATAGGGGGTAATTCGTCCACGGATATTACCTTACCCATAAATTATCCGCGCTCATGTATTACTTGATTATTCAAATGAATCATAAATGGTTTTTTTTAACCGAAAATTATACTGAGTAAATTTATTATTTCGCAAAGTACTTAAAAATCTGCTGCGGTGCGCCTATAATACAACTTTTACTTACCACCCTAATTTGAGTTGGATTTATTCTCGTTCGTTTGAGAACACATATTTCTATAGCATTGGTGTATATATTCATGATGTAAACAATTTTAACATGCTAAATGCTATAAGTATAGGATTGTGACATTAAAGTCTTTTTGGATTTGCGGCTCCCAAAATAATCGGATTTTTGTCCGCGGCGCTCTTAATATAACACATCCGATTTTTTCTAAATTCTTGAAAAATTGAAAAAATTTCCTTTTAAAAGCGATTACCAATTTAACAGTGAAAAACAGATACTTAATATTTTCCTTGGAATAATATAAAATATCTATAATTATATTATTTCAATTTCTTGAAACAAGGTAATTATTTATTAAATAAATCAAAAATTCGTATCCTTTTTTTGTCTCAATACTTTATTTTTCACCAGTCCAACATTTCGGCCATTCTAGCCATCTTCAATATATTTCTTCCTCACATTAATTTAAAGTTTCTTTTGCAGGCTATTCTGCCCAGGTCATTTTCTTTATTATAAGTTAAAAGCCTATTTTTTAAAATTTAAAATCATTAATATTTAATTTTTCTTATATAAGATTATCCACAATTAATACACTACCATATGTAATAACAAAATGGTTTGTTATATGGTAGTTATAAGCTTTTAACTTATAATAAAGAAAATGACCTGGGCAGAATAGCCTGCAAAAGAAACTTTAAATTAATGTGAGGAAGAAATATATTGAAGATGTCCTTGAAGATGGCTAGAATGGCCGAAACGTTGGACTGGTGAAAAATAAAGTGTTGAGACAAAAAGAATACGAATTTTTGATTTATTTAATAAATAAAATATCTAATTTAAAGTATTTCGCATGTCTTGTGCACGAGCCGTTTCAAGAGATGCGGATTTGAAAGAAAACAATGAAAGGCTCAAAAGTTGCTAAATTATTGGAACTTGGTCAGCATACACGATTGTTGGCGGGAAAATTCGAGAATTGGAAATTTCAAAAAAAAAAATTCCAAAATTGCAGAATGTTTTAATTGAATATTTCGCGGCGCCCTTACGAAAGGCGTAAATCCGCTGCGCACACTTTGGGAATTACTGTGTCAACCCATTGTATCTCTTGATGGTCACGGGTAGAGCGTCAAAAACTAAACGGTTTAACCAAGTACCATCCAGCTTGTCTCTTGCCACGCACGAGCAAAGTAAGGGGTTCAAACTGTCTAGTCTACCAAAGATATGAAAGACTAGATTCTTTTTTACCTCTGTGTTCTAAGATTATTTTAGCTGAAGAAGGAGTAGGTGGTTTAGTTTTATAATTTCAAACCGATCATACAATCCTTCGTACTAGAGTTTAGTGCTTTTTAAGTTCTGGAAATAGTTTTTGTGAATGAAAAAATTAGAAAGGAAACGGAAGATTTTAAAGGATCTAAAGCACTTTGTTTTTCACATTGTGTTATTAAATGTAGAGGATTTTGGGTCAGTTCTGCTTCGTCGCATCATTTTTTCTCCAGCTCTCTTGTCCTTTGTTTCCTCTCCTAGTTTTTTTTTCATTACTTTATTATTATTTTTATCTATTACTTCATTAGAGTCTAGAAACGTCTAAAACAAAAAAGCATGAACTACAAGCAACTAACCTAAAAAAACGACAATATGATGAAGAGCTCAGTTGGTTTGTTTCGAGGCAGCATTTCCGTTTAACAAACCTTTTGACATACTCTCAACCATATTAAATGATATATTGTTTCAACATGATAAAGGAAATATTTCTCCATTTAACACACTTAACATGTTTTTTCTTACTTGTAACTTTTGCTTCCAAGCCTTTTCAGAGTTATCAGCATTTCAGTAGACTAACTCTTATTTCCAAAGCTTTCAGGAAAGTACTTTTAGTAAAAAATTTTTATGCAAACTTTTAACATTTCCAAAAGTATGACAGAAATATAAAAATATGACAATTAACTAAAATTTACATTCAGCTCTCGATCATTTATTCAATCTTAAATTCTTATAGAAAATATAGTGAAAATAATTTTTTTTTAATAATTTATTTATTGTTATTTACAACTGTATAAAAATATATACAACTAGTAAATTTGCTTTAGGTGACATAGTGACATGATACAAACATGTGTAGAATCTACCCATTGATAGAACTCCAGTAACATTTCTAGAGGAGGCCATCTTCTTTTCAGACGTCTAGGAGGATTGTGAAAATACTAAGAATAATTATAAGGAGTTAGTTACCCTTTCAACTGACAGGTTCATTTATAGGTTAAGTGAAATTTAAAAACAAACAATTTAATAACTTCGGTGACATGAAAACTTCTATCAGACTGAAGACATGGAAAAATGCGCTGCTCACATTATAGCCAATTTAAAATCCAGGCTCGTGTTATAATATTATCTTCCAAGACTTTATATGATAAGTATTATTTTTTCTGAAATCTTTGACTAATGGTATACAATACATCTATATTACTACTCTTCTTCGAAATGTGTGAAATCAAAGTAAATGTTATCATTACAGTAACTACTATACAGTGGAACCTTGGCAGTTGTTGCGACAGATTCCGGTCGGTAATGTGTCTTTAACGTTAAGATAGATTGTCTGCCGCAATGTGCACATTCGACTGCTAACCCGTTTTATTTGTTCTATTAATTTTTCTAAATTAAACTAAAATTTTTGACAAGGGACTTACTAGAAATCCACACACAAGACTGAAACGACAAGAAACTGCTCATAGATTTTGATTGCTACAACACTTACTTGACAAACGCTCTAAACTTCCCATTCTCTACAAAAAATTAGTGTACACTACGATAATCAGGCCAATTTGCCATATCGAATTGAGCTCTGAGGCTCTACCAAACATTGAAATTCCTCCCGCATCCAATCGTTACAATCCAAAATCCTACGTAAAATCCTTGATGCTCCTTATTACGCTACAAATAAACTCATTCACAAAGACCTTAACATCCCATTCGTTGCAGATTTGGCTCAATACAGATTTGCGTCTTTTCATTCCAAACTCCTTACCCATCCTAACCCATTAATTCTTAATCATTCATCCTTAACAATCACTGATAATCCTCCAAGGCGTCTGAAAAAAAGATGGCCACGGCAACTTCTAATTTAAATTAATTCTTGAAGTACCACCAATGGGTGATTTTCAAGTGTATATGAAACATACAACATATTTACTTAATGTATTTATTATTTGTGCAGCTGTAAATCACATTAAATAAATAAATAAAAAATACAAAAAAATAAAATAAAATTTATCCAATGAGGAATTTTAATTTAAAGCTGTTCAATAATTTGTATTCACTTATCAGAACTTTAGTTTATTACAATTAACTGTTAATTATAAATATAGAAACTACGCAGTAACTACTGTAAAATGTATTGAAAAAAATAAACATATTATATCAGACGGACACACGACTGTTATGTCCTGTAATGCTGTAATAGCTTCCGAAATTTATGCGGGAAAATAAAATGGCCACTCTCTATCAAAAATATATATAGATTTAGATATGTTACTTTGCTAATCCTGTTATAGAGTAGCTATAATTTTCCAGAATATGTTTATTGTTCATATTATTCAATAAACAATATATATTTTTTAATAAAACTTTTTCAAGCCACCCCATTGTACAATGAAAGATATAATAGAATACCGCGATAACACTTAACACAATTTGTTGAGTTTTAATAAACAGTGCATAAGATATATGTTGGCAAAACAAGTATTTGTATTTCATCAAGCCATGGAAGGTCTAGGAATTAGGCCGTTGATGGAGAACAGCTGACGGGCTTAAAACTGCCAACTTGAAGGACACATAGTGAGCCCTCAAAGGATAGTGCGCCTGGTATCCCCAGCATCCTCGAGGGTATTTACACCTGGATAGTTCCAGGACTCTAGAGCTCCTGCGGTCTGCCCTCCGATTGACCAGGGTTCTGCGTATGGTTCACTTGGCCTCCCCATGCGTTCATAGGATGTCTGTAAAGGTTTGTTGATGCGTAAAGTATCCCCATTCTGGAACATATGTGGGCAGCTTGGTAAGAGATGTTGGATATATCAGTATAGCTGAGGTGTGTGTTGAGGAAATGGAATTAAACCGGGTTGGCAACAAGATCCACACAACTGTCCAGAAATTCAACTTGGTATTATCTGTTACCAAGAAAAATCCTGGGAAATAAATATTGAGAGTTCTTTAAGACTTTATATATATATATTTTTTTCAGGTTTATAATTTTATTTAAACGGACAATAAAATTTAGAATACAATAATTTCAAATGAGGGTTTTTGTTTATTAGCTTTTTCACTTAACAAAGTTATAATGTACATGTCAAATTTGAATTGATAAAGTTCATAAATAAGTAAAATTGTTAAGAGTTTGTTAGCAACAAAAGATTATGAATACTAGAATAAAAACATAAATGATATAATATTATAAATTAAAATTTAACTTCTCAATCGATGTTGAATGATACTTCCTCAAAACAATGGCTCGCGAAGTATTCACGCACAGTACTCTAGCAAAACATCTATTCCAGATTGACTTTTTCCATTATAAAGGAGTTGATTAATGAAGGATATCCTACGAAGTTTTTGAAATCCCGATATTATTCGGATCCCAATTAGACTATTGTTTTCAAATTCATAATTTAAAACTGTCTGTCTTTCATTTCCCAAAAATCTTAGTTTAATTTAATTGACAATCCATAACTATTTTTATTTTACTATAATGTTGCTTTAGTAGCTTTAATTTTAGAAGAAAATCTATAATCTCTGATGAATAAACCCATTACAAGAGAAAAAATATAAGGATACCCATTGGTAGCACTCTAATGACATTTTACATTATCTGGTCTCGTGGCCATCTTCTTTTCAGGCCCCTCGGAGGATTGTCAGGAATGGAAGAGGATGCAAGGTTAGAAACTAGAGGGTTTGAATGGTTAGAGAGTTTATAATGGAAGGAGTGATATCTGGTTCGGGCTAGATCGGTTACACAGGGAACATTAAGGTCTTTATGTATGATGAAGTAAGGAGCATTGAGGATTTTACGAAGGAATTTAGATTGTATGGATTGAATACGAGAGGAATTCGAAGGTTTAGTGGAGCCTCAAAGCTCAATTCCATATCTCTAGATTGGTCTTATTACAGTCGTGTAGATCAGTCTTGTATGTGTTGGAAATTTAGACCGTTTGTCTAGTAAGTGCTGTTATAGTTGAAATCGACGTGCAGTTTCCGGTCTTTTCAGTCTTGTTTGGGAATTCCAGATTAATCGATTGTCCCAATGTAGTTCAAGGTAGTGGCTCTGTTCGACAGGGGTAAGAGTAACATTATTAAATTAAACTGTAGGGCAGACGGTAGGTTTACGACGAAGGGTAAAGGTGATTTGATGGGATTTGTTGGAATTTATCTTAATCTTCCAATTACGACACCATTCTTCGAGGGCTGTGATATGGCTATTTTAAATTAATGCACCATTTTTTAAATATCTTGTGTAGATTTCAAGAAGGATTTCTTGATATTTTTTCCACTCTATAAAACTTTTTTCAAATTTTCAAGTTATCACATCTTAAGCAACGTTAATTTCTCTATTCTTCTGTCGCTCGATTTTTTGATCTTGTATACTTGGTTGAGAATTCCATTGGAAAACATATTCAAACGATTTAACTATATATATATATATATATATATATATATATATATATATATTTCAAGCTGTCCCCTTAGGCTTCAGTTTCATATTACAATATTTTCTCATACAAACTTGACCACATACTTAGCAAATACCTTGGTAATAAAAATAAATTACCACTGAGAGGTATCCACACATAATAAGCAAGTAGTGTACAAGTTCTACTCATTTCCGGGGCTGGTAGTTTGCATAAAGTTCACAACTCCACACTATTCCGTAACTAGAGCACCTTCTTCAGAACATGTTCTCTCTGATTAAATTTATAAATAACATTGAAGCGCGTTTAACAAAAAAATAAATAAATAAAACAAAATGAAACTTATCACAGGGCTGAATAATTTTACACTAAGTATCTCTTATTATTTTAAAAAATAAGTTATATTTAAATTTATAAAAATAGATACTAGCTTAAATTGCACATTTAGTAGTTCAGTTATTTTTTTTTATTTTTTGTTTTGTTATTTTACATATGCCTTTTGACATATACTGTAAATTTGTAGTCCATTAGACAACCTCCGCACAGGATTTGTATGAATTCGTGGGTGGAGAAATCTTCTAATGAAGACAATCTTGACATAGTTCATCCAAGTAATGTAGCAGATTCATGCTTCGGAGTCGTTTTAGTCTTGTTAGTAGTGTGTAATGTTTGTTCCAGTAGGTTGGAGTGTCCAGCGAATGAGTTCTGAAGAAAAATTTTGTATGTCCAGGAGCTTGTTTAATGATTTGATTGAAAGATCTGAATAGTCTGAATGTGGGATTTTTGCAATACCTCGCACCTAAGTGGCGTCGTTCTGAGCAGCATGTTTTTTATTTTAAGTTTGTTGTAAGTGATAATTTTTATCGTCGTTTAAAGTCCGTGATTCAGTCTTTGTCATCAAACTTGTTATATGTGATTTCCTAGTTGTTGTTGTTGTTGGCTGGGGCTTTAGGGCGTAAAACCCTGAGGTCATTAATGCCCATGTTTCGCGCTTTATAATTCTATTTCATTTATATTTATAATTCTATTTCAAAATTTGAAACTCTTTAAATAATTACTTCTTTTAGAATTATTTAGTACTACTAAACTTTCGGGTTAAAATCATATTCAAAAGGCCATTCCTTTTTAAGAAAACCAAAACCATTTCCACGTTCTTCTGGTCACCATTCGGAGCATCCGACACACTCGGTCCCACTCCCAATCTATTTTAGTTCATGGAGTAGAAATGACATTCTTCAAATATATGACTGATCATAAATACACTGTATTGATATTACTGATCAGATATGCATGAGATAAATTCGTATGACCTTTTCTCAATCTGGCAATAGCTGCCTCCTCTTTGCGATTGGAACGATTTGATGTGGTCCATAGTTTAATGGTTTTTTTAATAGTTCTTAATTTGCTTGGCGGGCTTACATTCCACATGGCTTGCCAACTAGCTGATATTTTAATTTTCATCGGAAGACTTATTTCTTGGGGTGTCAGAATGGCCGCACCCTGACCTAGTCAGTCGTTTAGTTTAATTTTTTATTAGCCATTTAGCAAACCAATTTTATAATAAATAAGTCTTTGCGTGTGTAAGAAGCTGTGGTCGAATTGGCATCCTTTCAAAGTATTAAAGTGTAATTGCATAAGTTGCGGGCAGCGTTAGTTGTTTCTGGTGTCAGATATGTATACAGAGTACAGAGCCGGCCCTAAAATGCTTCCCTGTGGCATCCCGTACGGATTTCACAACAGTCGGAATGCTTTCTATCCTGATTAGCAACGAAAAATTTATCTTAAAGATATGATCTTTAAATTTTATATTTGAGTTATGATATTTGAAAGTATCATAACTCAAATATAAAATTTAAATAGCTTGCATTTAAATTTTATATTTGAGTTATGATATTTGAAAGTATCATAACTCAAATATAAAATTTAAATAGCTTGCATTTAAATTTTATATTTGAGTAATTTTATAATTAAGTATTTTGTACAGGATTGTTTTAAGTTTGCTTAGAAGAAGATTATGCTAACACCACACTTTATTGAAAGGCTGTGCCATGTCCAATAAATTTGTTGTGCAACATTCCTTTTTCCGAATGCCATGGCAATGGCTTCAACTACTTTATGGCAATGTTGAATTATTGAGTGTGCAGGTCAAGAGTCGAATTACTTAATTAAATGCGGTTAGGAATTACATTGTTTCCTTATAAGAAAGGATAAAACGGCATGGTCCTGATTTGTACTTTACTTACTTATTATTATTAGTTTTATTTATTCTTTCTCCACCTTTATTAAATCTCAACTTACATTATTTCTCGTCTCTTAGTATCTTAATTTCCTTTTTCTTTTTTCTAATATCTACATTTCTATTTTTACGGTTGATTATGGCTTCGATTAATTGTTAACCTCATAGTTTTCGTCTTTTTTTATTAATATACTCTATATATCGTCTATTTTATACTATTTCTTCTTTTTGTTCATTGGTATATATTTTTCTTTTCAATTTCCTTTACATCCAAAATTCTTAGTAAAATCCTAAATGCACCCTACTTTGTCACAAATAAAATCATCCACAAAGACCTTAATGTTCCATTTGTAACCGATCTAGCCCGAACCAGATATCAATCCTTCCATTATAAACCCCCTAACCACTCAAACCCATTATTTTCTAATCTTGCTTTCTCTTTTATTCCGGAAAATCCTCCTAGGCGTTTGAAAAGAAGATGGCCTCGAGACCTTATATTGTAAAAAAATGTTTTTAAAGTGCTACCAATGAGTATTTTCTTTATATGCTTGTACCATACCCATTATGATTTCCTCAAATTTAATTGATGTGTTTTATCTACAGTTGTGAATATCAATATATAAATTTAAAACAAAAAAAAAATTGGTATGGCACCCAAACATCAAGCTTCTTTTTGAACCCAGCTTTGTGCAATTGGTTTTAAACTGTATGGTCGATTTCATTCCGTTTGGCCAAGGGTTCGCAGATGGAAATTCTTGCGTAAAGTCTCCTGGGCGTTGCTTCGACTACTAACATGCCGGTCAACTTCGATTATTTCTTTGATTTTAATGGCATTTTCGACCCAAATGGAATCGACGAAACCAAAATTGTGCGTAATTAACTGTTACAGTATCGGGATCATAAACACCATTCACAATTTCAGCCACCTGGCTTGCATTTTTGACTTTATCAAAGAAAAACTATAAAATGTATCTGTATATGTTTCTCTTTGTTGACTTGCATCTTTAACACCCTGTAACTCATAACTGAATGGACCAAACAAAACATAGAAAATGATTTTTTTTTTAGTGCGAAATGTTACCTCTACAACCAGCATATATCTAAAATTATTTGATCGATACTTTACACGATATCGATCGCTACAGCCGTCTACTGAAAAAATGACGAATTTCTTTTTCCCCAATCGATATTTTTTTATAAACAGATTCCCTCAGTGAATGTTTTTATTATAAATGTTTAGATTTATTTTTATTGTGTATTATAAAGTCAATTTTTTTTTGTATTGGCACTAATTACTTTAATCTTTTTTTTTATTATATTATTTATTTATTGTAATTTACAACTGTACAAAATAATACAATCGGTAAAAATGTAGTATGTTTTATATACACTTGACAATCTTGGGAAGGAACCACCCATTGGTGGTACTTCAAACATTAATTTAAATTAGAAGGTCCCGTGGCCATCTTCTTTTCAGACGCCTCGGAGGATTATCATGGATTGTTAAGGATGAAAGAATAAGAATTAATGGGTTAGAATGGTTAAGGAGTTTGGAATGAAAAGACGCATATCTGTTTTGGGTCAAATCTGCAACGAATGGGATGTTAAGGTCTTTGTGAATGGGTTTATTTGTTACGTAATAAGGAACATCAAGGATTTTACGTAGGATTTTGGATTGTAACGATTGGATGCGGGAAATATTTGATGGTTTGGTGGAGCCCCAGAGCTCAATTCCATATGTCCAAATTGGTCTGATTATTGTAGTGTACACTAATTTTTTGTAATGAATGGGAAGTTTAGAGCGTTTGTCAAGTAAGTGTTGTAGCAATCGGAATCTACGAGCAGTTTCTTGTCGTTTCAGTCTTGTGTGTGGATTCCAAGTAAGTCTCTTGTCAAGATGGTAGCGAATCTGTTCAACAGGTGTTACTTGAATCTTAATTTTTTTTTTTATTTCAATCAATACGGACATTATTTTCAGTTTAAGATGAATTCCCTCTTAAAATCAATTTTTATTTATAAATATTTATTTTTTGCCACTTCAGGTTGAGGTATAGTATTGATTTTACTTTACATTTATTTTTCTTCTATATATTCTTTGTAAATTTCAGTTATATTAGTTTATAGTTAGTTGTTAAAAATTGGGAAAGTGTAACTAAATATTTTAACCGGGCCGTTTGTTATTGGATTGTATTGCTAAGATAGGATAGCAAATGAAACGCGCAGTTGACGTCTGACTACAGTCTTCATATGTACACATCATTATAATCATTTCTAGAATAACTGCTATGTCTTCAGTTTAGAAAAATAATAAGCGGCTACTTAGATATCCTTCTTGAAAATATCTTCCTTGTGAATGGCCCGGAACACTCGAAGACCATGAGTTTTTCCCCTCCAGTGGAGACATATTGGATGACCAGCCCGCGGGCTAATTAGAACAGGTGTTCAGTTCCCACCTGTCGTCATTAGGCAGCCATGTTGTTCCAGCGACCAATACGCTGACTCGGGTAATGTCCAGCTATATCCAATGCACCCGCAATATCGTTGCTTATTTGGGTCACAACATCTCTTCCATTTCGGAAATTTTGAATGTTGTGTTTTGAAAACAATTAGGAACGAGGCAAACTGGAAGTGTTCAATAATACGCGATATTTATTATAGAGAGATAGCAAATCCTAATGAAAATGCATCTGAACCGTTAATTTTATAAAGATAATAAATCCAAAATGATTAATATTAACTTTTTTCGGAAAATCAGTACTTTGAAGGTATTCATCATGTTTGTAGAAAGGAAACAAATGCATGAATTTCACTGACAAGTACTCCGACTCTTGGAATTCTTAATACTATTATAATACCTAATATTTCAAGAAATAAAAATCATTAAGACACAGGATTATGCAAAAAAAGATGTTTGCTTAAATTTGTGAAGTGTTAAAACCCAAATTAAATGCAAATTTAAATGAATCAGAGATGCCTCACAAACAATCTAAGTTTTTCATAAATGTGTTAAAGGAAAAGGCGAAATTGTATAAAGCATAACCTGGCAGAAAATGAGATGTGAGCAATGACAGGTCCTTACACGGTCAATGGTCTGTTAAAGTATAATCGATTAGTGATGTGGAATTAAAAAAAAAAATGCAAAATATAACTAACTATACCTTTCACATCGATTTTCCAAATTATGAAGATGGTCATGGATGCAGTCAAATGGAAACAAAACATAATTAACAATTATTTATTTTTCGGCGTTTTGCCCAAACCTATTACAGAACCATTCACACCATTCTTCGAGGGCTGCGAAATGGGATTGAAGAGTTTGGGATGCAATTAAAGGGTTATTATTAACAGCGAGCACACATGTGTTATCGGCATACGTGGTGAGGAAAGTGTTGGGATATCAGCTGTATAGATTGTGTAGAGGATGAGACCGAGGATACTACCCTGAAGAACACCAGTGGACTGAAAGAAGAGGGATGAATAGAAATCATTGTGGTTTGAATTTACGGAGTTTGTAAAGCAGTCCAGGGTGCCAGACTCGATCAAAAGCCTGTTCTACATCGAAAAAGATTCCCGTGTAGTACATTCCGCGCTCCGAAGAAGACGGCCACACCAATAAAACATGATGCATTGTTCTTTCAATCCCTCATTTATTTATCACTTCCTCACTCAACCACTTTTGTCACAATTTTTTATGACCATAATTGAAAGTACTACTGAAAGTACTACCCACTAAGTAGGTTTGTATTTTAGCAGCTGGAATTGTAATTATGTATAATTAAGGTTTTACGAAGTGAAAATATCTTACTAACGTTTGTTCCTAGAGTGCATGGATGGTTATATGTATGTATACTTATGAAATTGAACACAAAGATGGAAAAGGAACCAATACAGTTTTGATAAATACTGTTTTATAACGATAATTTCTTGAGTATTTTTTTTCTAAAACCCTATGATCGATTGGGGTATGAGATATGTATTCCAGGTCAAGATGGATACATTAGGTTTTAAAAATATAATAGGATTAAACTACTGATAATTATTGTTATAGAAGGAAGTAACTACAGAACTAAATGTTTGTGAATTAGTAAAAAACTGAAGTAGTCCGTTAATGATTTCAAGCATAAAGAGTACGATCAATCCTTAATAACCAATCGTCTGCATTGAATCTGTCTTCATATCTTGAAATAAACCTTGCAGTATCCTTATAGGAAGGATAAAGGAAGAAAAAACGAGGAGGGAAGAAGATAAGATCTTTAAGATAGAGCAAAAGGTTCCCTGGTGGTGCTATAGCTGCAGATCTTGGGCCGATATCTCCAACTCTCTCAAATCTCAGGATATTACTGCTTTGGATGTCGTAAACTGTTGTCTATATCCTGCAAAGTGTCCTTCAATCAGATATTCTTCTCTTTGGGAAGACATTAATGTTTCAGCTGTTTCCTGAGTACTCAAAATGTTCTATCTCATGCCAATGCAGATGTTAGTCTACTGTTCGACTCGTTTTCACAGAAAGAGGAGTCAGTAACAGTTTGTAAGTTTTGTTCAATTTCGATGATAAGTTATATTGATATAAAATATATTTTTGCATTTTGCTCATGATTAAATAGCTAAATAAATAGATCAATTATCGTTTGTAGTTTAATTAGCAATAATCTGCTCAAGGAACTACTCTCAAATTAGGAACAAGCTAATAACTTACATGAGGAGAAGATGATCGAGAGGTGCGGTCAGCAGAAAAAAAATACAAATAAACAAAAAATTATTTATTTGTGCCGACGTTTCGACCTGATTTTTAGATATTCATCAGGGAGTTATAGCCAGAGCTTCCTTCTAAACTCAACCTGCTGAACTGAGTTTAGCAGGAATCTCCGCCTATAATTCCCTGATGAAGACCTGAAAATCAGGTCTAAAGGTCGACACAAATAAATATTTTTTTGTTTATTTGTATTTTTTTCTGCTGACAGCACCTCCCGACCATCTTCTGTTATATATCTACGGTCAACTATCTTCACCACATTAAAAATAACTTACATATTAATTATTATTTAAAGTAATAATTTCAAGCGTTACTGTTTTTTTATTCAATTAAAGAATACCAGTACGGTCAAGATGGCATCTATCGGTCGCTGCCGAAATAACGAAATTCACAAATAAATAGAAAATGTAATTATTACAAATTTGACTATTAAGACGTTGTGGATGCTTAAGTTAATTCAGTATAATATGAATTAATCTCAAGTGATTCAACTAATAATTTAATTAATAGCTGCTAAAATGAAAATAAAGTAAAAATAATAATTATTAAAAAAAATTAATAAAAATAACTCAAAGGACATTGATGTGAATAATAAAGCTGCAAATTTACAATTAGTGAAATACGCTATGCATCGGATACACTTAAACTAAATAGAATTAGGGATCTGGAAAAATTGGAAAAAAATCGAAAGAAGAATTTTGAGGAAGATTTTGGGGTCTAAAACCAACAGTGATTTTGAATTTGAAATGAGACCCAATGATGAACTATATTTAAAAATTGAATAGGTGGCAGTTATGAAGAAACGACGTCTACAGTTTTATGATTTTGACCTATTTTGAAATTACGAATCCAAAACCACTTGGTTTCGAGAAGTGGTAAATGACATGAAGAACATCGGCATAAACACAGAGGCAACTGACAGAACACTATTTCGAAAAACTATACAAGAGGCAGGGGGGGGATAAAGTCTTTAGGGAAAGGATAAAGTCAGCACGTGGAAGGAAATCCTCAGGAGGAGAAGGCACGGCACTCTCAAAGGAAGAAGGAACTGTGGGCTCCAAGAAAGCATGACCAAAGTTGATTTATCGTATCCTCCAAAAGGGTTATTCGAAAAAAAATATGAGAATAAAACAAGATGATACAGAATATGATAAAAATAAGGATACAATAATATCTAAATAAATAATAATAACTCATACTTAAGTTTTAGCCTAGATTCCCCGCTAAAAACCCTGATGAAGACCTGAAACTCAGGTCGAAACGTTGGCATAAATAAATATTTTTTTGTTTATTTAAGTTGTTTGGTCCTGACCGCTTCCCCCCCCCCCCAATCATTTTCTTCAATCAGTATTCTACGGTCAACTATCTACACCTCCTAAAATATATAATATCTATTACTAAGCACACACGTATATTATTAACTCTAATCGTAATATAATGAATAATTATGCGTAGTTAAGAGAAAATATAGGCAGATATGATCATAGACAATACTAATTTCAATTTCTCAGGGAATATATATATATATTTTTTTTTTATTCCCAGCATGAATATAAAGATTTTATATCTTTGGTAGCGAGGAAGTAAAAATAATTATAATTTATTTAATTCACTTTAATTGTATGGAATTATGCTTCAGTCATAAAAATTGTTTATATTTTTCTGGTTCTAGTTCAAACATAATTCTTTCCCTTTGTAACATTTCGTTGTTTTCATCAAGTGATACTTTCCAGTCAATCCCGTTAATAATATATAAAGAAATATAAATTTGCAATTTACATAATGTAGGTATGCATTATACTTCAAAATCCAAGAAAATGAGTTAAAATGAGTTAAATATTTTGTTAGCACTTTTATTGACTTATTAAACATTTCTGAAGAAATATATATACATATAGTTGATTGTTCAACTTAAATATAAGAAGATGGTCAGGATTGCAGTCAATAAGAACAAATAGTTTTGAACTACTTAATGTCCGACGTTTCGCTCTACTTTGCAAACACACAGACATTCTGTTTAACCTATCGCTTTGAACAGCTCTCATGAAGCGCTGCAAACTGGAGCGAAACCTGGGACATTCAATAGTTTAAAACTATTTGTTCCTTTTTGACCATAACCTTCTTCCTATGTTTCCCAAGAAATGTTCCATTCTTGTGAAGAACAAATGGAAATATTTACTGCAGTAAATTGAAGTTAATTTAGTTGATTGTTTTATTTTATAAAGTCGGATACGTGATTTTTTCTAGAAATGTTTGGAATGGAAATTCGATAGGAAGAAGAGTTGTTAATTGGTTACCTGGAAGGATTGGTATTTCAAGTTTATTGATATATCGTCCTAACGCGATAATGGTTGTGTTCCGGAAAATTAATACTTCATGCTTATTTTTAATCATTTCCTCATCTCTTTAAAATGCCAGCCAGATTCTAACATAACTCATTTCGTTACATTACAATGTATCTTAAATCAAACCTACAAAAAAATGTATTCATAAAAAAAATAAATTAAAAGTAATAACCAAAACAAAATCATTATAAAGAAATATACAAAATTGTTTTATCTAAACTTAATTTGAATAAAATTATTTATTATTAATTTTTACAATTTTGATCCTTTTTTTCTCTCAACTTTTATTTTAACGCTTCGGCCCTCAGGCCATTCTCAAGGATACAACCTTCAATATTGATGTCCTTGATTTAAAAAAAACAAACCAAAATTCCAGGCTAATTGCCGTTGTCACATATAACTTTTTTTTAATAAATTGATATCCTAGATTTAAATCATTTTTACAAAACACATTCCCTTCTTTCATTTATATTTACAACTGTTTTTAAGTTGTAAATATAAATGAGGTTGCATCCTTGAGAATGGCCTAAGGGCCGAAACATTAGAGAATTTTAAAGAATAAAAGTTGAGATAAAATAAGGATCACAATTGTATAAATTGATAATAAACTGAACCACTCTCAAACAACCATATATAACAAATAATTAATAAAAATTATTTACGAGTATTGGAATCTTCACAAAAAACTGAAAAAAAAAAAGGAAACTGCTCATCGATTCCGACTATGATAAATGACTCATTTACATGACCATAATGCAGACTTGGTCATTTGGACATACAGAATTGAAAGCCCGAAATCGGGTTTTCACCAAACCAGTTCCTCTAATATCCAATCCAAAATTCTTCGTAAAATCTATATTCCAAATACAAGACTGAAACGACAAGAACCTGGTCGTATATATTATTAAACACTATGATAATCAGCTCAATTTGGACATATGGAATTGAGGTCTGGGGCTCAACCAAACCATCAAACTCCTCCCAATCCAATTCTTACAATCCAAAATCCTACGTAGAATGCTTGATGCTCCTTATTACGTTACAAATAAATTCATCCTCAAAGACCTTAACATCCCATTCGTTGCTGATTTGGCCCAAAACAGATGTGTCTTTTCATTCCAAACCCTTACCCATCCTAACCTGTTAGTTCTTTATCTCTCATCCTTAACAATCCCTGATAATCTTCCGAGGCGCCTGAAAGAAGATGGGCACGAGACCTTCTAATTTAAATTGATGCTTGAATTGCACCAATGGGTGGTTCTTTCCAAAGATTTTCAAGTGCTTGAAATATTCATCCAATTTACTTATTGAATTTATTATTTTTTATAGTTGTAAATTACATTAAATAAATAAAAACAAAACTACATGCTCTTTTCTTTATCACTAATAAAGCTATACATCAGGACCTGAACGTTCCATATGCTGCCTATTTGGCCATAATCTGATACCAATTCTAACCTGGCCTCTCCTTCGTTACCTAATAATCATCCTAAGCGTCTGAAAAGAAGAAGGTCTCGTGTTCTTCTACTTTATAAATGTTATTGGAGTTCTTTCAATAGGATTCTTTACTGGCTGTATCGTACAATATAACAGTCATAAACAGGTTTTATACAATTTAATATAGCTCACATAAAATTAACTTGTTTTATATATATATTTTAACTACAGTCGTAAATATAAATAAATACATAGAAATGTAATCTCAAATTATTTATTTCAAATTTTACAAAAAATTGCCATGAACTGTTTATTCAAAACGCTGATACATGCAATAAATGAGATTTGATTTTACATGACCAATATATCTAATGATATAGCTAATGTCAATAAGTTAAAAAAATCTTCACCGAGGTAATCAGTCATCTGTTTAAAATTAAAGAGACCCTTATTGGTTGCCTTGATTTTTAATTTTGAATTACAAGGTAATTACTTTTGGTTCAGTTTCATTACTTCATATTGGCCTGAATTATTCAATTCAAATGAATGTCCAATCAAATCAGTTCATGGAACCGAGTGTGATATTGGAATTTTTTATCAAAAAATATTCTATCACAAAAAATATTTACAAATTGTTCTTTTTCCTCTGCTGTACTAACTCAAAGCTACGTATTTAATTATTGAACAATCAATTCAGGTCACAAATAAAGATATAAAAAATTATTTGATATATGCATATATATTTAAAATTAAAAGATACTAATTGGATACATAATACTACAAAATAAAACT
Source organism: Halyomorpha halys (assembly GCF_000696795.3). NCBI lineage: Eukaryota > Metazoa > Arthropoda > Insecta > Hemiptera > Pentatomidae > Halyomorpha > Halyomorpha halys. Next base: position 142,231 of record NW_027110189.1, read on the forward strand.
AACCTAAAGAGCTCTGGTTAAAAGAAAAAAAAAACATTAATAAATAATAAGGATAGATACTATAATAATACTGTACAAGTTAATTGCTGTTAATACAAGGTGATAACTATTATTATTATATGTGAGTTATTGAACAGAAAGATATGATAAGATGTAGGCATGTAGGTGGAATTGATGAAACTGATGAGAGATGGTGTAGACGGAAGTGAAAAAGATGAACATAGATAAACTGACTGAATATAGATGAAAACTGATGAAATAGGGGATAAACTGCACACACTTAAACTAGGTAAGATAGACACAGTTATCTCTAATCCAAAGAGGTTGCCACTGAAGTAGATAGGAATTAACTCTGCTAGCAACAACCTCTGATTTTAACACCATTGAAATACATTTACAGAGTGTATGATCTAAGGAGGTCAGGAGTAAAATAAATGGAATACAAGTAGGTAAGGTGAGTTTGGAATTTATCGATTTGAGCTAATGGAACAAAAAAATGGCCTGAACACAGGTGAAAATGGCCTGCGCTTTTCTCTTTGGCAGGTACAGAAAGCCATTGCAGGCTGAGTCAGGGTCGTTTCTCGGCTAAATATTAAAGATAAGCAAATAAAATAGTCTAGTCTAATTTTGAATAAAAAAAAAAAGTATAATCTTTCCTAAATTATTTTGTATATGAAAATTTCAATATTATTGCTTCGAAGATGGAAACATCCCAGTATTTTTGACAACAAATCTCAGGTCCCTAACAGTTCTCTGGAAATCCCGGAATGAAAATGAGTTTTCCCCCGACATATTACAGGGAGTACTACATAAGAAGGGGATATATCGGCCCCCTTTTTTTATATATCTGCACTCCCGGTAAACAGTAAAAAATAGTATCTACGTGTCTGCAGATATTCAATTTATTTCTTTGTTCTTTTGAGGCTCATTTAATCCAGAAAATATGAAATTGGAAAGGAATAAAATGGGATTACTGGCGGCCGTATATCTTTTATTGCTATTCCCTACAGGGACAATCAGTTACAGGGGAATCGAGATAAATATATGGTCCGTGAAGTTTCCCTTATTGGTTCCCCCGTCCTGTCTTCTCTTCAGGGGAGTGGGGAGTTTTAAAAGGTAGGCAAACGGATTTCACCGCTGCCGAAAAGGAATAACTCCAGTTTGAGGCTCTTATTCCTGACGGATCTAGGGTTTTTTTTTTTCTCGAGGAGAAAAATAATTTAAAATAAAAGAAGGAAAAAAAAGAGAAAACTAACCCACAAACAAGAGGTGCCATGTAAAATAAGCGTGGAAGGTGCGACTGCAATATGCCGGCGGAGAAAGTATTTAATTAAGGCTCTGCGGGACACAGAACTGCGGTTACATGCGGGTAATGTAGTCCATTGCGGGGGGGCCGGCAAAAATACTGTTGCCATTCCGTCGCCACCAGAGCTCGCTACAGTGCCGTGAAAGATGGAGGCGGTAATAGTCTCTTTGCATAATTGATATCCTCAATACTGTAAAAGGTAGGTTCCCCTGAGGTACCTCTTTGACTCCATAGATTCAGAGCAGGTGGTTATATCCTTCGAGGGCAGGGAGTGCCCAGCGGATTGCATGGAAAAGAAACTGGAATTGTTTTTTTTTTAATGAACGTCCCTATCAACAACAATAAAATGGATATCACACAAATTTTGCAGTTATAGTAATTGGCCATCTTTGACGGTTGTAGTACTATCTATATTATTTGAGTGTTTGAAACCCCACTGCTAAAAAATAAACTTGCAAAAACTGCTATTCAGTAATTAACAAATAAAAAAAAATTAAATTGATATCATAAGTCTAATCCTGTATCCGGTCCGAAATAGCCCAAATTACTAATGAATATTATTTATGGTATATATTTGATTTATTCATATTATATTGAGGTAGTATTTATATGATAGTTGACCGTAGATTATTAACTGGAAACGATGGTCGAGGGTGCGGTTAACAAAAACACTAACAAAAAATTATTAATTCCTGACGTTTCGATCTGATTTTCTTGTCTTAAGGACGCGGTCGAGCGTGATTCTGACCAAATCACCTCCTTGTACAACATTTGATCTAGTAACAGTACTTCCTTACAAAGTCCTGAACCCCTGGTTTGTAGAAGTACTGATTTTAATTTAATTAATATGCTGAAAATATTTGCATTATTTTATTTGATGTTTTTTTCCTCATCCTCAGAACATTTAAATATGTATACACAAGGTTTACATCCTCCTAGTCCATGTTTCTTATGTATTCAATGAATGAGAATTATATTTAAAATACATGTAAATATTAAAAAACTTATTTACATCCTCATCATTAGAAATAATTTCTTTTTAAATATATATGTATATCTTCAGTCTTTTGATAGGAGTTGGTGTACAAAAGATATATTCAACGATTTAAAAATAAAGTGGGGAAAACATGGTTTTTGGTTTCTGGAAGTTATTCCAATTGGTTTTAAGGGTGCAAACCTAGATTTACACTACTCTAATTTTACTGGACAATAAAAGAAACATTTTTTTTATCCAAATTGATGCCAGATAGAATATATCCATATCTTGGACAATAATCTATTCTCCTAGATATCACTGTTGCACCTATTTGCTTTTGATTATGTTTGTGTCCATCACTGGCTGAAGTTTGTTTAATTTAAAAGGTGTTTATAGTCAATTTCTTTTAGACTAATTCTCTTTCCCTCATCACATGGAATATGTTTGCTGGCTGATGAAACTCATTTAAAGACACGGATAATGCTCTTGGGTTAGTACTTTCGTCTCATCAGATTTTTTACTATTATTACTAGCAATAAAGTAAGTGTAGCTGGAGGAATAACTCCGTCGTTACTGTTAAGTTAATTAGTGGAGTTATGTAAAGAGGAGACATTCCGCTATCGCTGACGAACACAGATAGCTCTTTTGTTTTTCCCCGAGTCAGGTAAGTACCACCAGAAGAGGACACACTTTTTCCATTTGCGCTCTCTAACGGCGAAATAAAAACTTTACAACCTCGACCGCAGCGCCTCCCGTGGGAATTAGATATGCCATCTTCCAACTGGGAGTGTTCAAACAGAGATTACAAGTAAAAATGTCAGCTTTAATTGTTCGCATCAAGGATCTGCTATTCTGTAAAAATAGACTGAATTTAAATTGAGCCAGCTCCCTCCAGAGCCGAAGACTTCCTCCCTAATCCTGCCCTGTTTTCCATAAAGATACCCTGAGGGCGCTTCTACCCCCACCCCCAGTATGAATATTAAAACGGGAAACAAATTCAACCCCGAAGGGCTGTGAGAATTCATAAGACCTTGTGCTGATTAAAACCGTTAAGGGATGTTTAGGTTTTGTTTGATTGTTATTTATTTTATGAACCCTTTTCCCAAACGGGAGTGTTCTGTTTTATTTTGCAAGGAGGATCTTATGCAAGGATGGCTGCGTTCCTTCGGGGGATTGATTCGACTATTTAAATTTAAAGTTAGCTGGAAATTGTTAAACCTTTCCTTAATAAAATCTCAAGGTTAAATCTCCGGGTTAAATATTTTTCAGGAGGTATCCTGTTGTTTTATTTTATTTTTATTTTTTATATAAAATATAATCTAAATCCTAAAAACAAAATCCATTGAGATTTCCAAACCCTGTTCGGTAAAATTAAAACAAACAATAGTTTAAATTGATTTAACATACAAAAACAGAAAAATATAAAAAAAAAACCTTGAAATCATACTACCAAATTAAAAAGTTTGGTTTAATTTTGAAAAGGTTAAAGTCCAGAACTATAGAAAGGAAATAAATATATTGTTTTCAATGACAAACTTTCCACATTTTATCTTTCAAATGAGTGGATTTAACCTTCCAGACATGTTATAGTTATCGGGTTATTCGAAGAACTAATCTTATATTAATGTGGTGTAGATAGTTGACCGTAGATTAATGATTGGAGGGGAGATAGATTTAAGTTTGTCGGGGGAGAGGGAGAAGTTTATTTCCTTTCTATAGTTCTGGAATTAAATATTTTCAAAGTTAAACCAAACTTTTTAATTTGATAGTATGATTTCAAGGTTTTTTTTTTTTATATTCTTCTGTTTTTGTTTGTTACATCAATTTAAATAATCAATTAATTTTGTATAATTCTAAATTTGTTTGTATACTATTCCTTTTTAATTGTATGTTTCTCTAAATGTTGTTGTTATCTCTTATGTTCTATAGCCCTGATGAAGACCTGAAACGTCGGCATAAAATAAATAAATATGGTTTTATTTATTTATGTTGTTCTTTGCTGACCGCACCCCCCGACAAACTTCTCCAATAATCTTATAATCTTATATTAGTTTGAAAGAGATGATCAGGACTGGGCTAAATAAGAAAAAATAATTTTAACTATTAAACTATAACAGATGTTTTGATGCACACTGAAGCTCTTGATCAGGTCTGTTGTGATCGGTTGAGATGTAAACAAAAAACAAAGGCACAAACTATGTTTGCTTCACTACTCATCAAAACAGTCCAAGTATAGACTTATGTTGTCCGAAACGTATTTTTTCTTCTCAACATATCCCTTATATTTTTCATATGATCAGTTCTGTACATGTGTAATTATTTTCTTAATTTTAAGATTTTTTTTTAACAAGTTAGGAACCAATTTTTATTTTGAGCCCAGCCTTATTACAAACCAATTGCCTAAGGGGAACTAAAATAATTACAACATCAAAAGCATTGTCGTTTTTGTGATGCGGTGATCAATAAGTCAGTGAGTAAGTGGTTACACACAAGTATATATCAATTTTTACTTTTACGCACCTATTATGGAATATATAATAAAGGAGAGTACTACGATCGTGCAAAATTTCGAATTTGCACTTTCTACGGATTGAAACATTTTGAGGTACACCTAAGGCTTTGTACAGAATTTAAAGAGTGGTCTTCCAGGAACAACTAACTCTCCCATTTATACATTAATCCCCAGTTGCCTTTCATAAACACTTGATGGTTCTTCAGTATCTTTTATCTTCATTATAGCCAATGAGGGTAGTTAGTTCTGCCTGACCACTCAGCTCCTGTCCTTTCCGAGTCTGCCCTTAGGGCCACTTCATCCTCCACAAAGCCAAAGGGTTTTGGACCCGTTCTCATTATTCTATCTGATTAAATAAACAAACTCTTCTTAATTATGTTCCCCTTCTCTCATCCCTTTATAATTTTATTAAATTTTCTTTTTCCCTTTGATATAAGGTTCGCTCTTCCTCGCCCAACGATTCCGAATGAAATTCCAAAGTCCATTCAGATTTAATTTATCGGAAAATTAAGTGAAGCCCTTTAAGAAAAATAACTAACTTTCTTTTGCTTCGAAGAGTAGTGTCCTTTAAGCTAATGTTTTCCTTTAAGTATAAGTAATTTTTATCTTGAAGTGCTCTTTGAAATCCAATCTAGGGGCTAAATTAGTCTTGAAATTAAATACCTAACTTGAGGGAGGTGAAAGGAGTTGAAGGTTCAAAGCATCTTCTGTCTCTTAATTATTTATTTGCAATATAATAATGTTAATATATTTTTTTATTAACTAATACTTGCCTTATACTTGGCAAACTTGCCTCTAGAATACGAAATAGCAGTGATTGTTAGTATTCCAAAAAAAATAAAACCCGATTTATTTATTTTATTTCATTTAACATTTTCCACTCATGTAGAGGAATTTCATAACCTAAATTTTGTATAGCCTCCTTCCAGATCACCTTGATTTCCTAGGTTTACTTCTTCCTCTTCGACAATATATTTTCCGAAAGTGTACCTTTCTTTAGATATTCTTTTTAAATATCCATACCACTTCAAGCGTTTTTCCTCGGTATCATCCCGAATTTTATTTCAGCTTGCACTTTTACTCTGTTTATTTTCTTATTTTACCTTATCCATTCTGGATATTACCGTCCATCGTCACTAGTAATTCATTTCTATATAGCACAAGAGCCGGGAAGAAAAAAAGGCAGTTATCTCACCCCAATTTTTATTACTTTAATGCAAACTATGTATAATTAATAGTCAAAATTTATGAGTCTGCCAAGTATAGGTAGGGGGAATAAAAAATGGCGGCTGTTTAAAAACATTAAAAAACACTAATTTTTCATTCGGAGCTCAATATCATAAAAACTACCAACAACACTAGAAAACCTAAGAGGACATTATTTAAAGAAGAGTAAATTTGCTGAAATATTAGCCCTAAAAGAGCTATTTACGTCCAATAGTTCTCGAGATATAACTTTTTAAAAAGCAACATTTAAAAATCTACTGAAAGATTAGTAGTTAGTTAATTTATTTTGAGAAATCTATATCTTAGGAACTTCATGACGTACATATGTCTATTATTTAAACATATAATTAATTATTATAAATTAAAGCTGGTATAATGGACTATAAAGAAGTTTATGACCTTACCTTCGTAGGAATAGTAGTTTTCATAATATACGCTAAAATAAATTGATTTATAGTTGTTCGGACAATAAGTTTGACTTATGAAAACCTTCATTTCAGAAACCATTTGACGTACTGATGTCTGCCGGCGCTCAAATTAAAGCTAGTTACATTTATTATAAAATAGTTATTAATGTTTATTTGATATTTGACAAAATAAACTCACAAAATGTTAAGTTCTAGTTGTTTGTATAAAATGTTGGATTTTTGAATAAATATATCTCTAGATCCATAAGACGCACATATAAAATAATGCCAACACTCAAAATAAAATAAATTTAACTTACTATTATGTAGTTTATGACACTTATCTTCGTAGGGATAGTAATTTTTATGATATTCACATATGAATATAAATTTGGCAAATTTGTCCAAACAACTATAAATCAATTTATATTAGCAAATTTCATAAAAACTATTACTCTTACGAAGATAAACATCATAAACTACTTTATAGCACATTAGACTAACTTTAATTTGAATGCTAATAGACATCTGTACGTCAAATGGTTTTTGAGATATAGATTTTTCAAAATAAATTCAGTAACAACTGATCTTTTACTTACAAAAATAATCTCTTTTACTTACTAAAATTTACTTACAAAAATATAACTTGATCGGAAGAAAAAAAAAAAATAATAAAAAATAAAATAAAAAAAAAAAAAAAAAATTAAAAATAAATAAAATTTAACGAATATTAGCAAAATTAAATAAAATATAAATGGCGTTGATGACCAATGAAGTTTGGCGCCACAAAACAACCAAACAAACAAACAAACAAACTGATCTTTTAGTACGTCCCATACAACATTTTTATTAAATGTTGATTTTTTAAAAGCTAGATCTCGAAAAATATTTAACGTAAATTAGGGCTCATATTTTTAGCAAATTTACTATTCTTTAAATGACGTTCTCTTAGGTTTTCTTGTGTTGTTCCTACTTTTTAAGATATAGAGCTCTGAATGAAAAATTAAATTTTTTTATCGCTTTGAAACAGCCGCCATTTTTTATTCTCCCTACCTATACTTGGCAGACTCATTAATTTTGACTCGTAATTATACATAGTTTTCATCAAAGTAATCAAAAATTGGGTTGGGATAACTGCCTTTTTTCTCCTCTTGCGCTCTTGTACTAATAGGAATGGTGATCAAAGACCCTTCCTTTGATCACAAATTTTGGTTCAGGTTTCCATTTCATATGTCATAATGTTCGTAAAAATCATAAGTAATGTTATTTTACTTTTAATTATCTCTCAAGCAATTAAAAACAATTAAAGCACTATATCCGTTATGTCTCATTACGGACATTCGGATACCTGTACCATCACTTCTAGTAAAGAACTTAATTAAATCTAATCACAGTGTAGTCAACATCGATATAGTGATATACAGAGACCTATTTCTGGATATTATCCAATCATATTTAAAATTATGAAAACGAAAAAAATATTTACCTTTCCCAACATTTCTGTTGTTTTTTTTTTTTGTTTTTTTTTAACTTTGGCTTCAAAAAATAGAAATTATTCCATTTAAAGCAGTCCTCTATCTTCTTCTTGCGTGTCATCCTTTTGTGTATCAGCATAGGGGGGAGTCCAGCTAGGAATGCCTCTGCTCTCGGTTCCTTGTTATGTTCCTGTCTTGAAGGAGGTTTTTACAGCTTGCCTTCCAGGTCTCGACGTCGGTCTCGAGGGTTTCCACGATCAATGACGTAGTCCATGTTCTTCAGTGGATTTCGGTAATGATCTATTCTGATATAGACAGACCACTTCAGATGGTGAGCCTCTGGGACCTCCATCGCTAGGATTCCTAGATCTTCCCCGATTTTCTCATTATGGAAGAGAAGCAGTCTCTTTTTGTTTTCCCTGTAATCGTTCTTAGAGACCTCATTTCTGCAGATGTCACTTTGCTTTCCTATTTGTCAGTCCAAAAGAGGCACAAGGAAGTACACTGACTTAAAGATTTAATATTTCTGCCTCCTTCTTATCACAGTATTGCAAATCTGGTTGTAAACCGAGTTTGCCTTACTTATTTCTTGCAGGATTTCTGAATTCACCTTCCCTGACCGTTCCATAAATGTCACAAGGTAGAGGAAATTCAATACTAACTCTATTTCAGAAGAAACGGAAAACGGAATATAATTTGATCAAAATAAGAAAATGCAGTGTACAACAATAACATCACATAAATATACAACTTAATAATATACAAATTCAACTTTGCTTCCCGTTTTTATGCAAAGTTGAAGTGGCTTTGTCCTTCCTACCGTCGTAAGTATTTCCTGCCTTCCTTCATCTTCCACATCATCCAATCCCGCCGTCCTTCATACATCTACGAGCTCCTTCAATTCAAATCCTCCATATGTTCCCGCAATACCCGTTCCCGGTCTTCAGATTTATACACAAGGGCCCACCGAAGCGCTGCTTTCGATAGATCGTTCATTATCCTAGCCTCATCATTTTGGAACTCCATTCCTTCCAACATCCGCCGTTCCAATACCCTCCCTACCTTTAAATCCCGCCTGTTCAATCATTTCCTATCAATTCAGACCCCATAAAATTGTAAATTAATATAATTTTAAATATGTATGTAAACTATCATATCATTCTTAATTATTTTAACATCGTTTTCTTTTATTTTTTTATTTATTCATTTTTTTTTTTTTATTGTTCAACTGATAAAAGTGGGAAGGAAAGTAACCTATAATTATTTTATTTTTATTATGGCTGTTTATATTTCTTTGTATTTTTTGTTTAAGTATTTCTGAGGCTCCCCAGCCCTCATCTATTGATTTCTCTGTATTATTCTAAAGGGACTTGTCCCAGAATAAATAAAGGATTATTATTATTATTGTTATCATTATTATTATTATTATGTACAAATAAACAAGGGTTGAACAGATGTAGGAACCGAAACGTTCTCGCGGTCTTCTATGCCGAGTACCTGAACGGCTTTCTATTTCTATTTATTATTTTTATTTTATAAATTTTATATACGCTTCAAACAGTAAAAAAAAAAAATATAATATAGAAGGTTTGAATGCCATGATAATACATTTTTAGTGAAATAAAATACTATACATAGTCATGAATATTTCTTATAACACTAAAGATTGAAAATTTTAAATAGAATTTATTGGTGCTTTTGAAAATTCAAATGTTTATTTTAAAACAATAAATTACTCAATGATGAGAGGTCAATACAATTTAAGTCGCTTTTGAAAATACTACATTTTCTAGTGAAAAATCATACATATGAAAAAAAACCTGTTGTATTGTTTTTAATTGAATATTATATTTTCAAAGGAAATTCAAAGCCATTAAGGGCGATTCGAAATTATCTTTTGTCCTCCGAATTCCGAATGGGTACAATGTGAAATTTAGATGAGGGCGGAAAATTCAAATGATTGCTATTCAAAGAGTCGTGACCATATTGGATTAGTGTAAACTCTTCTTTTGTTTCTGTTTATAATTCTTTGAACTGAGTTTTCGAAAACGGGCGTTTGTCCCAGTGAAAAGAACGCGGAGACAATTAAGCTGTGTTTACAATAGCTCTGTACTGTTTGAATGCTTTCCCTGAAACCGGTTCAATTGTCAGAAACCGGTCGATAGCAATTGTCTTGCTATGACCCGGGGCCTCTGCGGTAATTGAAACAAAATATAGAGACAATTAGCCATGCCTGTCTACATATGCATGAGCAACACCTTCATTAAGACACAATCCCATCAATTGACAAATGTGTTTTCAATTACCTTTTAGAATAATTTATGTGTAAATATTGTATAATTTCTCTGATGGGATAATATCAACACTTATCACTTTTGCAATTTGATTTATGATTTGATAATATGAATGGAAATTTAAAATTCAATATATGCTTTCTGTTTACTATCTGAAATTGAATATTGGTTATTCGAGGGATGCCCAACTTTTTATAACTAGAATATAAAGAATTACAAAGAACCCAAGAGGAGAAAAAAGGTAGTTATCTCTCCCCAATTTTTGATTACTTTGATGAAAGCTATGTATAATTAATAGTCAAAATTGATGAGTCTGCCAAGTATAGGTAGGAGGAATAAAAAATGGTGGCTGTTTCAAAGCGATAAAAAAAACTAATTTTTCATTCGGAGCTCTATATCTGAAAAAGTAGGAACAACACAAAAAAAAACCCTAAAAGAACGTCATTTAAAGAAGAGTAAATTTGCTAAAATATGAGTCCTAACAGAGTTATTTACGTTAAATAGTTTTCCAGATATAAGAAACTACTAGCTTTTTAAAAAGCAACATTTCATAAAAATGTTGTATGGGACGTACTGAAAGATCAGTAGTTAGTGAATTTATTTTGAAAAATCAATATCTCAAAAACCATTAGACGTACAGATGTCTATTAGCATTCAAATTAAAGCTAGTTTAATGAACTATGAAGTAGTTTATCTTCGTAGGAGTAATAGTTTACATGAAATTTGCTAAAATAAATTGATTTGTAGTTGTTCGGACAAATTTTCATTTACCAAATTTATATTCATATGTGAATATAATAAAAACTACTACCCCTACGAAGATAAGTAACATAAACTTATAATAGTAAGTTAAATTTCCTTTATTCTGAGTGTTGGCAGACATATGTGCGTATTATGGAGATATATTTTTCAAAAATCCGACACTTTATACGAACAACTAGAAATTAACATTTTGTGAGTTTATTTAGTCAAATATCATAAAAACTACTACTCCTACAAAGATAAACATAATCAATTATTTTATAGTAAATTTAACTAGCTTTAATTTGAGCGCTGAGGGACATCTATATGTCCAATGGTTTTGTGAAATGAAGTTTTTCATAAATCAAACTTATTGTCCCAACTAGTATAAATAAATATATTTTAGCAAATATCATAAAAACTACTATTTCTACGAAGATAAAGGTCATAAACTTCTTTATAATTCCATTAAACTAGCTTTAATTTGAGTGCTAATAGACATCTGTACATAGTTCCAGAGATATAGATTTCTCAAAATAAATTAACTAACTACTAATCTTTCAGTAGATTTGTAAGAAATTTTGCTTTTAAAAAAGCTATATTTCGAGAACTATTGGACGTAAATAGCTCTTTTAGGGCTAAATCCTTAAAAAACATTAATTTTTCATTCGGACCTCTATATCTTAAAAACTACCAACACCACTAGAAAATCCAAGATAACAATATTTAAAGAAGAGTACATTTTCTGAAATATTAGCCCTAAAAGAGCTATTTACGTCCAATAGGTAAATAGCTCTTTTAGGGCTAATATTTCAGAAAATGTACTCTTCATTAAATATTGTTATCTTGGATTTTCTAGTGGTGTTGGTAGTTTTCAAGATATAGAGGTCCGAATGAAAAATTAATGTTTTTTAAGGATTTGAAACAGCCGCCATATTTTATCTATAACTATTGGACGTAAATAGCTCTTTTAGGGCTAATATTTCAGAAAATTTACTCTTCTTTAAATAATGTTATCTTAGATTTTCTAGTGGTGTTGGTGGTTTTTAAGATATAGAGCTCCGAATGAAAATTAATGTTTTTTAATGATTTGAAACAGCCGCCATTTTTTATCCCCCCTATCTATACTTGGCAGACTGATCAATTGGGACTTGTAATTATACCTAATTTTCATTAAAGTATTCAAAAATTGGGGTGAGATAACTGCCTTTTTTCTGCTCTTTTTTTCTTCCCGGCTCTTGTACTATAACTTCACAATAATTATCTCTATACATTATAGATAAAAAAGAAAAAAAGAATAGTTTTCTCTTTCTGTAATTTATTTAACTGTTTTTTTCTTATAAGCTCGGTGGGTACATACGGTTTCATACATTTATATGAAGGTAATAAAATTGGGTGGAATCTCTTTTACTGCTTTAGAATGACATGGGAATGAGGAAAAATATACAAAACGACTGGAAATTAATAAGTGGTCTGAATCTGTTATCATGATCATAAAATAGTTATAATGTCCTTAATTTTTATCGTTATTCTTTATTATTATTCCATAATTTTATCTTTGTATAATGTATTTAGTCTTGGTATGCCTTGCAATAGGCACTCTTATATTGTTCTTTTCGAACAGTCACAACCGTATCTTAGCCTGGCATCAGTCAAACAGTCGCCCAGTGTCCTGACACGTTAGAAATCGATCTCCCAATTAACACGTCAAAATCATAATCATTCACATCATGCAATGCCCAAAACTTTTTGTTCTTCAGTAAACATTTTTTCAACACAAATCAAGCTCTGAATATATGCAAGCATAATTTCGTTTATGAATAATTATATAAGATATCACACCGTCGCGGAACCTGGAATATCTGATGATTTTTATAATAAAAAAAAAAAATAGTAATTGATAAAATTGGCAAATATGAGGATACAATAGTACATGAGTATGGGGCAAATCCCGAAACGTTGTACATGTACAAAATTAGAATAATAATATATTCTAATATTGGTTACCTCTAAATAACCACCTTCTCCGTATGGCAGAAATGACCAGTAAATCGATCATGGTTTGTTAGATTTAGGGAACCTCAAAACATTCGTTCCGTCGAAAACTCGAACACAAAATTTTTCACTATCACAATAATTTCCCTTACTCTATATTCCACATATAGATAATTTTTTTTTTTCGCACCCTCCATTAATAAGGAAAAGGAAAGTAGGGTACATGCAAAAATGTTTAGGTTGATGTTATGCATCCTTTTACTACCAGGGGTATTATAAGGTATTGATTCTATTGTGCACTGTGTGTGTATAGTTGAAGGCGCCAAGTGCGCGTTGATACTATGTTGAGCGGGGAGGGTCCGCTTTGCTGGTGGTGGTGATATTATATTTAGGTTGCAGAGCCCAAACCTCTTCCCACGGTAAGAACATTTACCAAGGGGACATCTCCTTGCCATCTCCCAGGTGGTGGTGGAGGGGCAATATCCCGAAACAGTGGGTTGGTGCAGGCCTTCAACCCATCAAAAAATTTGATGTGTCTCCGGCCAATGTACTCTGGAACATCTATCATATAGATAATTTCGTTTTTTAGCTAGGCTCTTAGCACACAGATACACAGATCATTACACGAGACTAGGTTTATTGGACTGTTCTAGCTCATAAATCGAACAGCCTCCATAGCGTCCTAATCAGTTTTAATTTTTTATATATTGATAAATATTACAATATGCCAAAAAGTTGTTGGGCAATAAGGAATAGTGATAACTGATTACATTCACGCTAAAATAAAATAACATAAGCAAAAAATGAAAAAAAACATCTCTCTCTAAATATATACAAACAGAAGGATAAAGAAAATAATCATTATCAAACTATGAACATACCTAGTTGTTGGGCAATAAATAATAGTAGTGATAACTGATCACATTAATATTAAAATTTATTGACTTAGTATTGTGAAATTTTTTTTATTATAAATGTGAAAATTTATTAAGCAGTGGAGTTATAAATATGCGAATTTTCTTTTGTGAATACCCTAAACTCTACAAAAAGGGGTAAATCCATTTGGATTTTCAGGATTTCATACATTAAATTTTTTTTTAATTCATGAAATATCATGAATCACAAGAGAATGGATGTTAGAATGACCTAGTAAACAATACTTTCCTATTGAAAAAATATGTAAAATTTTTAAAAGTATACTTTTATTTATTTATTGATAAATATTACAATCTACCACAACGTTGCTGGGCTACAGGTTATAGTTATAACTGATCACATTCTTACTAAAATTTAAAAACAAATAAATAATAATACAAATTAAAAAAATAAATGAAAAAATAATCTCTAAATGTATATATTAACAGAATGATAAATAAAATCAACATAAGCAAACTATGTAGATGAAGAAAAAAAAAATTCATTTGTACTGTTAAATATAATATTTACACTAACGATCTGAGGATCCCCCAGCCCACTCTATCCCCCACGAACGAGTGATAGAGCTGGGCTCTTTGAGATCCTAGCGCGTCCTTCTCATCGCGTCACTGGTAATGAGCCAGTGGAGGCTGAGCAAGTGCGCTAAAGCCACAATCACTCAATTTAAGTAGAGCATCTGACCATTGCCATAACTCCAATTGTCCATTTTTATTTTACATTACAATAAGTCTTTTGGCCACTGCCGTACTGGATAAGGGTTGAACAAAAGGATTAGGATGATTTGAAAGATTAATATGGAATTTTGAGAACTTGGTCGGTGCGAAGTCAAGGACAAAAGGGATATGAAGGTCATGATGTGTTCGGTTGGAAACGTATTCAGGGTACTGAAAGGATGGCAAACATTTGATGTTCGATAGTTTAGCTGTCCCCTGTCTAGATAGGTCTGAGTATGGTCCTGTAACTTAAAATTAGAGCACCCTATTAATCCAAAATTTAACTTACTCATATTTCATTTATGTTTATCATTTTGGCACCGACCAATAGATGTTGTCATCTAGCCGGTCTATATTGGATGTAATTTTCTGTATCTGTAAATAAATAAAGTCTCCATAGGGTTAAAAAAGGTCCTGCATATCGTCAGCCATTGTTGATCCTGACTTTAAAAATCGATTAAAAGTTGTTCTTTATTACGTCAATCAACTTCCATTTTCATTCATGTATATTCTATTTATTTATTTTAAAATTTTTACGCAATATATTTTCCAAACTTCGAATACAATTACTACCGTGATTTCCTTCATAGGAAACTTTTAAAACAAAAACAACCGACTTTTCAATATCAATTCTCTAAAATGTTGAAATAGCATTATTAAAGGAAATTAAAAATAAGTAAGAATATTTTATGCAATTTTACTTCTTACCATTCTTTAATAACGAATAAATATTAGTTAAAAAACTGTTCATTATGTACATTGCAGTCGGGGTAGTGGTCAATAAAGATAACAAGATGAAGTAGAGAAATCTATTTTCAGTGCTTCGTCAGGACTAAATGAATACGAGATACAAATATTGTAAGAAGTGACAGAACATTAAAATAAATATATAGAAAAAATTGGTAAAAAAAAAAAAAAATGTTTTTTAAAACATATAAAAGAAATAGTAATAAGCTTATGTTAAGGAAGTATACTGATAGGTGGATCGCAATCTAGTTGCTAATAAATGCAAACAAGTATTATAGATTTATAAATACAAAACTAGAGGACTAGTAGAAAAATACTTATTAGAAATTATTTCTAGAAATAGAAATAGAAATAAAAAATTCTATCTCTTATATTTATAAATAAATAGTTTTTCTACTATTTTAGTAGCTTTATTGACCGCCAGCCGGACAATCTTCATACGGCCAACTTCTTCCAATATGTTCATTATGTTGTTCAAAATTTATTTTAAAAAAAAAGGAACATTATTAAAACATATACATATAATAAATAGGAATAATTATTTACTCCCAGTTTAAGGATAATGATTATTTCACAGAAGCAGGATCTTCTCGTTTTTTTTTACTAACCTTAAATCAAAAAACGGATAATCTTTTAATCTCTTTAAGGGTGTGAATGGCGCCCACTGCGGATGCAATAAAAACAAACCCGCCACGAAATGCACACACGAATTTCGGTATCGATTCTAGAGGAGGATCGATAACACATACTCTGACCCTGGAATAATTAAAAGTTATCTGAGCCTGGCTTTTATGCAAAATATTATGTTAATGCTGGCACGCGAAGGGCTTACATTCTCTTCTGTTTTAGAGAAAGGGGAAAAAATGAAAAATGCTGTATCGCGATTAAATGGAGTTTGATAATGTACAATTCTCAAGGGTCTCTTGAGAAATTAGATGGTTTATTATCTCGGAAGATGTTTTATTATTTCGTAGTAGTGAAGTTTTTTTTTTTTTTATTCTGTTTGTTTATTTTTATGTTAGCGTTTTATTATGCATTTGAGAATCGATCTGTTTTCCAAAAACAATAATTAATTTTACAAACATAAATTTTATATTCTAATAATAAAGTGGACTCTTCGTAATCAGAACATCGCAAATCCAGACCATTCCATAATCCGAACCACCTCTTTAAAATATGTTTTAATTTTTTTAAAATACAGGTATGATACAGGCATGTAGGGAAACTACCCATAGAAAGCACTCAGAATAATTCTTGATTTCTAATAATAATAATTCTAAATAAATTAATAATTCTTACCCATAGAATAATTCTTGAAGCAAAAGGTAATGAAAAAAATTAAGATTGCTACAACACCTACTAGACAAACGCTCTTAACTTCCCATTCACTACAAAAAATTATTATACACTATGATAATCAGACCAATTTGGATAAATGGAATTGAGCTCTGGGGTTCTATCAAACCATCAAATTCCTCCGAAATCCAATCCTTAGAATCCAAAATCCTACGTAAAATCCTGGATGCTCCTTATTACGTTATAAATAAACACTTTCACAAAGACCTTAACATCCCATTCGTTGCAGATTTGGCCCAAAACAGATATGCGTCTTTTCAAACTCGTTACCCATCCTAACCCATTAGTTCTTAATCTCTCATCCTTAACAATTCCTGATAATCCTCCGAGGCGTCTGAAAAGAAGATTGCCACGGGACCTTCTAATTACTTCAATGCTTGAAGTACCACCAATGGCTAGTTCCTTTCCCAAGATTTTCAAGTGTAAATGACACATTCCACATATTTACTTATTGTATTTATTATTTGTACAGTTGTAAATTACATTGATAAATAAAAAAAAAACTTTTCTCTTTTATTAAGAAGCATTATTTTTACCTTATTTTTTAAAAATTATAACGTTGTAACGTTAGGGGTATCTTTTGTACGAGACTATACCCCCCCCCCCATAATCAATAGTTAAAAAAAAATGTAAAGTTTATATCAACCATGTAAGGCACACCACTAAACAAAATTTTAAAAATAAAAATAACACCATGTGTGAAGTCATTAATTTATTTTATATTATTTTTTTGATATAGTTTTAATAAGAAACATTAAAAAGAAAATTTTATACGAATGATAAGCTGATTAACCTTTCTAGAACCAATCGTACTTTTCAATTCATTCTTGATTCATTTTAATTTATTGATCATGTGAGCAAGGGGTCCTGAAAAAACCCACACTCCGTTTGTGATCACTGACAGATGAACGAGCTTTTAACAGATTATTTCATTGGATGAAAAATTGATCACCGCTTGATCATTGGGGTTAGATGGTCCCATGGAATATGGTATAAATAATAGATCTAAAAGAATTTGAAACAAATATAGAAATCCAACAAGGCTGCAGTATTAGCCATTTGATGTTAATTTATTTTTTAGGACCGCCCTGACATTTTGAAAAAAAAATAAGAAAAGGCCTAAAAGTTTCTTCCTGGAAAACTGGAACTTAAGATCAAAGATGCCTCTCACCTACATACAGCACCGTGATTCAAGCAAAACCAAAACACGTTGTATTGTTCTAAGTTTTTTTTTTTATAATTTATTTATTGTTATTTAAAACTGTATAAAAACATATAAAAGTAAATTTGCTGTAGATGACATAGTGACATGACACAAACGTGTGGAGAATCTAATCACTGATAGAACTCCAATAACATTTCTAAAGGAGAAGATCTCGAGGCCATCTTCTTTTCAGACGCATAGGAGGATTATCAGGTAATGAAGGAGAAGGCAGGTTAGAAACAAGTGGGTTTGGGTAGTTTGGAAGTTTCGATGATAAATAGGATTGGTATCTGGTTCTGGCCAAATCGGCAACCTATGGAACATTGAGGTCCTGATGGATGACTTGATTCGTCACAAAGTAAGGAGCATTAAGGATTTTGAACCGTAAGGATTGGATTCGGGAGGAATTTGATGGATTAGTGAAGCCCCAAAGCTCAACTCCGTATGTCCAGATAGGCCTTATAATAGTCATGTAGATCAGTCTTTTGTAATCTTCGAAAATTAAAATCTTAAATTCTAACTATCTTTAACGCTAAAACATGCTACTCTCAAAGGACATCTCGAAGGATATTGACATATTTTGTTCCCGAACTCGATTGTCGCTATGAATTCAACTCTATTATTCCATAGTTCCTTTTGCTCCATAAAATTAAAACTATGTATCGTTTTATTACTTAGTTCTAATAAAACCTAATCGATAAAAATTTTAATTTTTAGGCATAAAAGACTGATATACCGGTTAAGAGATTTTCTGAGATCATTGTTTTGTGAAATTTTACAATATTTTCATGAAAATTGAATACCGAAGTTAAGCATATCCAGTATTAAATAATATGAAGCATTTCCGTCACTTGGGAGTCTGGACGTGTTTCCTCAACTAATTTAAATTCTTATTCTCTGAAGTTTAATTAGATTAATAATAATAGTAATGTAAGCCACTGGAATCCAATACCCATCCGATACGATAATGAATTCAGAATTTTGTTAAGAAGCATTGTTTCTAGAACAAGGGTGATTTTTTTTCAAGATAACCCTCATCAGCCAGATTTTCCCCAATTAAGGATACCCACTTAATGAGGGTAGGTGGACCCCAAGATGAATCTAGAACTCACAGGATTGGCTCACGGCTATAGTCTAACAGAAAATAATTATCAGCCACAACCTTGGAATTTGTAGCATAGTGAATTACCACTGCTCCACAGCGTTCACTTTAATTGGATTAAACTATGTGTAAATATTCTAGGTTTCAGAAATACAAAAATTACCTAATAAACATAAAAATCTGCAATGTAAATTAGGTTGTCGAA
Organism: Halyomorpha halys; assembly: GCF_000696795.3. Lineage (NCBI taxonomy): Eukaryota > Metazoa > Arthropoda > Insecta > Hemiptera > Pentatomidae > Halyomorpha > Halyomorpha halys. The sequence goes on from NW_027110189.1 coordinate 161,427, forward strand.
AATTGGAAATTTGACTCTTTTAGGATAAATTATAATAAATAATTTACAGCACATACTAGACAAACGGTCTAAACGTACTAGACAAACCTACTGACTTCCCTACAGTATACCTCAATAATGTTGCCCTTACTCCTGTAGAACAGATCCGCTATCTTGGATTACATCTGGACAAACGACTAACCTGGAATCCTCACACAAGACTGTAAAGACAGGAAGCCTCACGTCGATTTCGACTATTACAGCACTTACTAGACAAACAGTTCAAACTTCCAATTCATCACAAAAAGATTGATTAACGAGACAGTTATAAGCCTGGATATACGAACTTGATCTATGGGGGCCACTAAACCTTCGAATTCCTCTCGTATCCGATTCTTAAAATCAAAAATCCTTCGTTAAATCCTTCATTATCATTCCATTGTTATATTACATCAAATTTACTTAATGTTTTTTTTTTTATTTCTTAGTAAGTCGTCATATTTACGGTGAGGTTGTGATTTTTTGTCTGTTACCAAAATCTTAACAACCTGTTTAGTGTACAAAAATTTGTTTAATTCTTCTACAGAAAATTATGGGACACTAGATTTTTTTATTTACAATTAATTTTATTAATTTATCTGTTTGTATACACTTCTTTTATTTAAAAACCATTTAGTGTTGAAATTTGGAACTTATATCAAATTTACTATTAATCAATTAATAAGGAAATAAAAAAAAACGCCATGAAAGGAGAATTTTTATATTTAAATGATTATTAAAATCGAACATAAAACTTTTGTAAATAGAATGTTTTTTCTTTTTCATTACTGAATCGCAATCATTCTGCAGGTTATGCCGTCCGGAAAGGAATCGTGACAAATTGGTTTCCTACGCACTAGAAACGAATTACGACTACGCATTCTTGTACCCGTGACATTACATTCCTAAAGCATACAGTTTTAATTCAAGGCAAAAAGGTTATCCAAAATATGCTGAACCCTCTCACTAATTATCAATTTTTCTCTTAAGCAACTGCTGTACCATTGGGGAAATAAATGAAAATTATAAGACAGATATTCACTGCAAGTAATTGAGTATGATCGATAATAATGAAAAAAAGTATGCTGATAGAACAAAAAACTTATTTTATTTATTTATTTAATGTAATTTACAACTGTATAAATAAAATATACAATAAGTAAATATGTGGCCCTGCAAAGTGGGGCGAAACGTGGGAAAATAAATAGTTGTAAACTATTTTTGTTTCACTTTTGACCACAACCCTGACCATCTTCTTATATATTAAAATTAAAAGGTTATGAAATGAAAAATAGTTTACTATTCTGGAACTAGGTCCCTTTAAAACAATTACAAAGGCAATTTTAATTTTAAAATAACCTTTATCGACCATACAACAATGGCCATACTGTTGTATGGTCAATAAATGTAAACCTAATTATAACATTTATACAGAGAGAAAAAAAATGATTAATTAAAAAACTAACTGACTAAATAAAAACAAAAAATTAATTACAAAATATCAGTATTATTATAATGATGAGTCAGATTGGTGATGCAAAAGGTAGTGAAATATAAGGGATTTAAACGAGGAAAGGGTTGAAAGTACATGACGTATGTTAGAGGGAATGGAGTTCCAGAGATATGGCGCTCGGGTAAAAGAGGTGGAGGGTAGATGTCAGATAAACGGGACCTGGTAGTACGGGATTGGACACAGAATTTGGTACGGTATGTATGTGGGATCACCGATTTCATTGAACCTTTTTCTGGTGATTCTAGGTTGATTAGGTGATAAAAGGCTTAGAACAACTGCTCTAGGCTACAACAGGGGTTAATAAATAAATAAAAAGCAAATATATTTGTTCAACAAACGTGTTTACAACTTTTATTCGTCTACCGATCTATATGAGATTTGGGAGATATACAAGAGATTGGCCTGGTAAATAGAATAACATACGAAATGTGAAGTATAAGATACGAAATAGAAACAAAAATGAAAAAAAAAAAAAAAGAAATATAAAAATCTCAGAAGAGACAATAAAAGAAACATACTATTTCAAATAGAAAAATAAATCCACTTGCTGCGTTTCAAATATATTATACTCATATTTTAAAATGACACCATTTAAAATATAACTAAAAATAAAATATATAAAAATTTCTGTTATTAGAATTTACGAATCGTAGAATAATACTTAATAATACTCATAGAATATACCCTTATACACTTATTCCTGTCGAACATATCCGATACTTAGGACTACATCTCGAGAAACGACTGACATGGAATCCTCATACAAGACTAAAAAGACAAGAAACTGCTCGTAGATTCCGACTATTGCAACATTTACTAGACAAACGGTCTAAATTGCCAATCCATTACAAAAGACTGATCTACATGACTATTATAAGGCCTATCTGGAAATACGGAGTTGAGCTTTGGGGCTCTAATAAACCATCAAATTCCTCCAGAATCCAATCCTTACAGTCCAAAATCTTTCATAAAATCCTTAATGCTCCTTACTTTGTCACAAATCAAGTCATCCATCAGCACCTCAATATTCCATATGGTGCCGATTTGGCCAGAACCAGATACCGTTCCTTTCATAATAAACTTCTCAACCACCCAAATCCACTTGTTTCTAACCTGGCTTCTCCTTCATTACCTAATAATCCTAGGCGTCTGAAAAGAAGATGGCCTCGAGATCTTCTCCTCTAGAAATGTTATTGGAGTTCTATCAGTGGGTAGATTCTCCACATGTTTTTATCATGTCACTATGTCACCTACAGCAAATTTACTTGTTGTATATATGTGTATACAGTTGTAAATATCAATAAATATATTATTAAAAAAAAAAAAAGAAAGAAAGAATCGTAGAAAATAAAGTAATAGAAACTGTTTATAACAGGGGTGGCCAAGTCGATCGCGAGGCCAATTTGGGTTGATCGTTGATCGCTCACAATGTCTGGGTTGGAATCCCGTGTACCATGTACTTAAAAGCGATTGTAGAAAACAAAACTTTCAAGCAATAGTTCCAGATTCATTGCATATAGTTCAAAAGTTATTAATTATCCATGTTCTTTTAATTCCCCTAGATGTGAGTTTTTGGTCCCTAAGTAATTATTGTTGTATTTTACATGGGCAGATAAGCCGTATAGCTGTAGTTCAGTAAGAAGTGTACTATTGGCAAAAAGTAAGTCATATTATTCTTTCATAATACATTTTCCTGGCCCGAAAAATAACGCGAAAGTGAAATATTGAAATCAAATTATCAGCCATACTGTGCAGCTTTATAACATCTTTACGAAGAAATAGTACAACTTATGCATTGCAGTTGATAATAAAATTAAAATGCATTTTTAGTTAGTAAAAATCTATTTTGACATGTAGGAAAATCGAATTTTTCAGGTAATGCATGTACGGAAAGCTGCTATCAAAAGTTGAGTCTGGAAATTTATTTTCTTCATGAGCCTATTATCTTGAAAAGTTAATAAGTGATCTAAAAAATAAAAAATAGTTTTGAACATATATATTTCTTATCTACCCATACCTCGCTGGAATGCACCTGATACTGCATAAACATAGTATGCATTTCTTCCCCCTTAGACTACGCCCATGAAAAGTCGATCACGACACACAAGATAAAAAGTATATCTAATAAACAGAAAAGTTAGCCACCCCTGGTTTATATGTTACTGGTAATTAATATATTATGTCATTAACAAAGTAGAAAAAGAAAAATACAAAACAATTGAATATTTCTAAATGAGCCAACTGTAAATAAAAAAATTTCTGTTATAGTCATCTTTACATGACAGATACAGCATAGATTCGATCTAGTAAGTAAAATAACAAAAAAAAAATATATAAGAAATAACAAAGAATGACACCATTTGAAATATAACTAAACAAAAATAAAATAAATATTTCTCTTAGTAAAAACATGAAAAAATGATAGAAACTGTCAATGAAATACAAGTAATCAACATATTTTCTAATTAACAACTGTAAATTATAAAATTTCTGTTATAGCCTATTGGGAGAGGGGGAGGGAAGAAAGACGGGGTTGATCTAGTAAGTCAAATAACAAAGAAATGTGAGGTAAGAGATAAGAAAAATTAGCTTGACAAAGAGGAAACTTGGAAAAACCACTGTATTTAAAAAAAAATACAAACTAAAATATTAGAAACTGCAAAAAAATATCAAATATAAAAAAGGTAATAAAATAATACTATTACAAATATAACAACAAACTTTTTGACTTAAATTAATTTAGTTATTTATTTGTTTAGTGGAATCCCATCCAGCCTATGGGAAACCCGGGTCTAGGGGGATTTCCATATCTAATATTGTTCGATCCCATGGAATTCCCAAATCAGAAACAATGTGACACCACTGTACATGTCATGACAGTAGGCAGTATTGATCGATTTAGAACGGATATGGTAATTTGATGGAGCCAGTACCCTGATATGATAGTGTCATCGGCGATGGACAGCCATTAGGTTCTGGAGATGATCAAAGAACAGCGGCCGTGCTGGAGGGCATTCGGACCACGCATTCGCTAATTAGTAGGTCCTCAAAGGGACCCCGGCCTGTCGGTACCGGTACCTGCTTCTTCATGCTTCGTTGTACCTTTTAGGGATTTTGGTCACGTGGTTTGGAAATATTAAAGATATTGGGATTAAAAATTATTCACTTAAATAATTAAATTCCTTATAAATCAATATATTATAATTTATATATTTAACGTGTTGAGACGCAAATATAAAACCACCTTTTCTAGCTTTGTTTTTTTAGAAAAACCGTTCCAAGAATTTTATATAATTTTTGTAAAACTGCTTTTATTTAGTTTTGAAACTGAATCACTTATATTTCAGTTAGCAGTTACATATCAAGCATTTGATTGGACATTAAAGACATTGGAATATTTGTTGAAGTAGTAAATCTCATAAATGGTTTAACCAATTTAATAAAATTCTCTATAAGGTCAGATAGATCTTATTCTGGATTGTATTTTCTAGGAAGTTGTTAGTTCTTTTTATTAAGATGTTGATAACTTATTATATTAGCATTATTCTATATGCTTCGAGGAGGTCTATTGTATTGACACCGACGGATCCGTAAGATATGCCGATATTGTCGCGTTTACAAAAGTCGGAGACACGGCTCTTGTCTTGGATCCGACGGTAAGATCTGAAAGTAATGATCTCGAACAGGAAGGTGGAATGGAAAAGGAAAAAAAGAAAATATATGAAAAATGCATCCCTTTCCTTAAGGAAAAATTCCGCGAGACCTTCGGAGAGAGAGAGAGTTCACCGTGAGAGGCCTCTGGTTTGGATCTCGTAGAACAATACCAGATAGAACAAGGAGCTTCTTAGAAGCCCTAGGTGTTAGCATCGGGGATATTGCGATTGGCGGAAAATATTATTTTGGACTGGGGATCATACACCATCACCTACATGGGAATTAGCTCGGAAATTATTCTTTGTTTTATTTATTTATTTTATTTTATTATATGTTGACCTCTCTATTTGTGTGTTTTAACGTACTTATTCATTAAATTATTTTATTTTATTAGTACTATTGTTTTTTTTTTTTGTTTTTTTTTTAAACTTATTTATCCATTCAAGTGTTTCCTGTAACCGGCTTTTTATTATATTTTCCTTTGAATCTATGCGTTAGTCTTATTCTCGTAAAATTTGTCTATTTGTATGTTTTTGCTGACTGATCTACTGCTGTGACTATCAATGATGAACGGTCTGATCATATTGCCGTCTAATATTGAATTTGTTTAGCGGGTCACTGAAGAGGATCTAAGAGGGTGAATTCCGGAGAGCGAATTTGTTGATCGGATGAATTAAAAAATTGTGAAATGGTGAAATTGGAGGAGCAGAAATGAGAAAGAAAAATAGGAATGAATTGAAACATTTATATTGCTTATACAGACCGAAATTGATTGTAAAAGGAAACTGTAGGGAGAAAAAAATTGTTTATTATATCTTATTATTATATCTCTTTATCTCTGATTATACCATCTATGCGTAATTTATATTTGTCCGATTACGGATAGATAAGTATGCTGCGTGAGATAGCTTCCGATGTATTTCGGCAGCATAGATAAATAAAGTATTTCTCTCTCTCTCTCTCTCTATTTGTACAACGGGGTTTCCACATCGGGTTTTCCCATCTTTAAGTATTAATATTCCAAAAATTATCAATTATTACGTAAACAATTAATACATATAGTCAACATTTTATCTCATTTGTTAAATTCATCGACTTTTTATTTTATTTTTGTCATATAGTCAATTAAATAAAATTTATAGCACAGAATTGTTTAAACAATATCATTCACTACTGATACATTCATCTGCCCCTTTAGCACAAATCAATGTCAAGTTATTCAAGCCAATTATCTCTTTGGATATATCAATATGTGTGCTGTTTGTCTACCTCCTTAGAATATGTCAATTTTTAATAAATTTTGCTATTTAGGTTTCATATTACGGTTTTGTATTGAAGAATTTTATTTTTAATTGTTTTTTCGAATTCCTATGTCTCTTCTTATGTGTCTACCATATTGATTATTAATGTGTTTATCAAATGAAGTAAAACTGATCATATGTTTTTAATTGTATACATCAAAAATTGTTGATAATTGTTAATTTAATTTTTATAATTGTAGGAATTGCAGATGAGGAACTCCGAAACATCGTTAAAATATAAGATATTGGTATTATTCTAAAGAAAGTTTATTTTTGACATCAATATCTAAATAGATTGTCCTCTATTTTATCGCCCCATTTTTACTTTCACGTATTAAATGATATCACAGGAAAATTTTTTGATCATTGTATATCTGATTGATTATATTATCAATATTTGCAACTGTACATAAAATACATCAAGTAAATTTGAAGTAAGATCATAATGGTATGATACAAGCATATAGAGAAGCTACCCATTGGTAGCACTCTAAAAACATTTTGACAATATAAGGTCTCGAGGCCATCATCTTTTCAAGCGTCTCGGAGGGTTGTCAGGAATAGAAGAAGAAGCAAGCAAGGTTAGAAACTAGTGAGTTTGAGTGGTTAGGGAGTTTATAATGGAAGTATTGGTATCTGGTTCGGGCTAGATCGGTTACATATGGCACATTAAGGTTTTTATGGATGATTTTATTTGTGACAGATTAAAGAGCAGGATTTTAAAAAGGATTTTTAGATTGTAAGGATTGAATTCGAAGGTTTAACGGAGCCCCAAAGCTCAACTCCGTCATGTAGAACAGTCTTTTGTAATGAATTGGAAATTTAGACCGTTTCCTTTCTTTTCAATGTCGTGTGAGGATTCTTAAATAGTCGTTTGTCCAGATACAGTTCAAGGTAGCGGATCTGTTCTACAGGGGTAAGAGCAACATTATTAAAGTATACTGGAGGGCAGTCGGCAGACTGACACCTTTACGACGAAAGGTAAAGGTGATTGATGGGATTTGTTGGAATTTATTTTAATCCTTCAATTACGACACCATTCTTCAAGGGCTGTGATATGGGATTGGAGAGTTTGGGACACAATTAATGGGTTAATATTAACTGCGAGCACACATGTGTCATTAGCATATGAGGTTAGGATAGGGTTAGGATTGGTTGGGATGGTTTGTACTGTACGAAATGTTTTCTCTTCGTTATTTCCTCAGGTGATGGTTATTGTTCGTTGTTTTTAATCATCATCTAATATAGTAAAGTTAAACCATTATTTATATTCTTGTACATTTCTTTCCGCCAAACAGTTTGAGTAATATTAACATCACTTTCCTCACTCTTATAACAAATAATATACCTGGAAGGGAAGTAAAAAAGATGTTTATTAAAAATAATATCGTTTTTAACAAAAATAATTAATCATTATCAGTTATAGATTTGACAATATTCAAGATACCAATGTTAAGATGGAACCTTAAGGTTTGAATACATTTCCTTATAGAGTAATTTCAGTATTTCTCAAGGTGGGAATAACGAATAATTTTTTTTCATGTATTTTAATCTCTCTCTCTCTCTCTCTCTCTCTCTCTCTCTCTATATA
>NW_027110189.1:169759-202875 GCF_000696795.3 Halyomorpha halys
TATATTCAGTCAGTTTATCTATGTTCATCTTTTTCACTTCCATCTACACCATCTCTCATCAGTTTCATCAATTCCACCTACATGCATCTCTCTTCACAGTTATAGATTTTCACCAATTTATCCAATCTTACCATATCTTTCTGTCAAATAACCGACATATAATAACAATAGTTATCACCTTGTATTAACAGCAATTAACTGGTAGAATATTATAATAGCATATATTATAATATAGTATCTACCCTTATTATTTATTAATGTTTTTTTTTCTTTTAACCAGAGCTCTTTAGGTTAGTTTTATTTTGTAGTATTATGTATCCAATTAGTATCTTTTAATTTCCATTTGTTTTTTTCTTATATTTTCTTTTTACTGTTTCACATCATTTTTATCTATCAAAGAGGCTTTATTTTTTTTACTGTTTTATAAAGCATTTAATCATCATCTTCTGTATTATTTTTAACCTTTCATATTTTCTTCTATTTTATATCTCCTTTATTACTTATTTTTGCATTAAATATTGTTTAACTTTATTTATATTAACTTTATATTATTTTGTTCAACTATTCTCTCTCTCTCTCTCTCTCTCTCTCTCTCTCTCTCTCTCCCCCCCCCCTCCTCCCTCTCTCGCCCTGTCTCAGGAACTTTATAGAATTTTTTTATTATACATACATTATTCCTTCTTAGTACATTCATATTCCATCGCTTAAGAACCAAGAAACCTTCCTACATAATTGACTTCTTCATCCCACGTTTATCCATCTTTCTGAAGAATCCCATATTTTTTGAGCTACCTCATTTTCGAATTCCTTACCCTTGTCCATTCGTAAAGGTACATCCATAACATCTTTTAAACACCGATTATGTATCCATATCTTCCATTATCAATCTTGCCTGCACTTTTAAGTTTATTACAAGATTCCATGCTTAAACATGTATATTTTTTCTTTATCTTATATTGTTATTTTATTTATATAATTATAATTGTTTTATTTAGCTTCGTTCAACTTAAATTATTGTAGACAAATGCTGCTATATTGTCCATATTGTAAATCTTAGGGGACCAATTGTCCCTGAATAAAGATAGGTTTTCTTTTTATTTTATAACTAAATTATTGATTATATATCTATATATAGATGTTATAAAACTTTTAATTAATTTATTATTTATTACAAATCACTATATTTTATTATTATACAATTACAAATATTACATTAATATTTTATTATTATAATTGCAAATTAGATTTTATGTAATTTTAATGCTTATGGTACTAAAAATTTGGTTATATTTTAAAATATATATTACAGCACGCCGCATGAAAACAAACCAAGGTTATTGCGAGGGTCGGTCAGTTGAAAGATTAAGTGAACACCGTCAACGCTATTGTCTAGTACAACACTACATTTGCCAAAAGATGACTATTCGCGATATCTGGCGACGGGAGGCGGAACAACCAACTAGGGGGAAGCTTCGGCAATCCTCGGTCGGAGGGGGGAGCTCTCGGCTATAGTCGGCTAGCTTCGGCAGCGCTCGGAACTCGGGGGGAACTAGCGGGAGGCTCCAGTCTCCGCCACCCCCTGGACAAGTTCAGGTCGCTCTTGTTTTCGGCTGGACATGCGTGATTAGTTCTGCACCATGCTGGCCATGTCGACACTCATGATGCCCGCGGTTCCTGCCCCTGTACCGCTCCCTGGGCCCCAGGTCAAGTTGGAACCCAAGTACCTCCTCAACCACGCTCCGGTTACACCAACACCACAACCGATACCACCTCCGCCGCAATCAACCAACAAATCAGGTGAGTCGTATTGTCTGAGTTGTTATCATCTTATCAGGATGTTATCGTGTTAGCATGTCGGCTGTCGGCCCACAACCGAAACGTCACTTATGCCATGACCAGTCTACGTTCTCTTAACTCAAAGAACAAGTGTTGATTTAATCTATAAGTGCATATATTTTTAAATATTTGAAACTAAAATCGAAATTTTTAGTTATAAATCGTTTTTAACTTAACACAGAAGAAGCAATCCGCAAAAATATATTAATTGTATCATTCGAATTTTCATTATATTTTTCCAATCGTCTATGCAAAATCGCAAAAATGCATATTGTTACAGTGCATCAAATTATGTAATCTTATTCTTGAAATTTGATCTTGTACAAAGTTAAAATTTCCTGTATTTAAGAAAACATTACAGAAATTGTTTTAAAAATAAATTTTTTTTTATTAGGTAATTTTGTAAAAACTCGTTTCAATTAATTTCTTATATGTCTAATAACTAATACTTCATGAAACTTTTGAAGATGTATTCTACCTTTAGTTTAACTGTGATTGTGAAAATAAAAAAAGAGTGTAAATTATATAATATTTTAATATAGTGGATAACAAGTGAAAGTAAAAATTAAAAGGATACAGTAAATATTGATAAGGTATAAAAAAGTTATTATGTATTTAGAAAGCAATATAAATGTTTGTTTGAGAAAGGTGGTTTTATTGTGAAATGGCAAAATTATTTGTTGATGCTGAAGATAGGGGAGTAGTCCCGAAATGGTTATAACGGTGTATGAAATAAAAAACATAACCAAACAAGAATTTTGTTTATAAAAACTTATAATAAAATTATTAATGTATTGTAACAGTTCTTGGATAATTTTTTGAAAATAAAGAATGAAGATATAAAACGTCAAATGTAATTAATATATGAGATTTTTTGAAGGGTGAAGGGTATTTGATGGACCCATCATATGATATAAAAATTGGCATTATTTTCGATCAACTGCAATTATATTTGAATGAATGAAGGAAGATTATCCATATTGAAAAAATAAAAAAATTATGTGTTATCATATCATGTTTCACTTTTCCAAGAAATGGTCCGAAGTAAACAAAAATTTCTATAATGTTCTTATTTCAATTCTTCTATAAAGGCTTGCATTATATTGCAAAGCTGTAAACAAAATTCTAAGATTCACTTGCCTTTGTCATTCGATCCCGTCTCTCATATTCAATGATAAAATTAAGTCCTGCCTCTCTCTCTTCTGGAAGGACCTGTTTATTCCAAGTCTTGTCGTTTCCTGCCTTCGAACAAAAACTAGAACCCTTTGTCATTGTTAAGGGAAGGCCGGCTCCAGTAATACAATAGGACCCGGCGCATCGCTTCTGGCATTATTAATGTAGGATCTCATTATTAACAACTACTGAGTATTTATTTGTTTTGAATAATAAAAAAATTAATTGCATATATGAGATTATTTCAAAAATAAATTTATTTTCTATATATTATTTATTCCTCTTTTAATAATAACCTTAATTTTAATTGTCCTCACATATTAAGTTAAAATAACATTTTCCGGCCCGAGGAAAGTTATATTCGCCATTAAACGCGGGGCTTAAACCAATTACATAAGGCCTGCCGACAGGAGGTTGCTGGAGTGAGCATTGGTAAATATTTGCCAAAGGCCGTAGTGGACTGTTTATCTAGTTCCATATTTTGTCAACTGGGGCGCTCCGGAGATGGAGCTGGAGGCTGCATTGTCGACATCAATTTTTTTTTCTTCTCATTTTTGTTTAGTGACATTTGAGCAAACATTGTGACTCAACTCACCATCCTTCAAATTGAGTTCTTTGCGTTTGTTAAATAATTGTATATACTTAATTGTTGCTTTTCTAAAATTTATTTGAAAGATGAACGGAAAAAAAAATAAACTAGCATATAATCTACTATTTATTTTAGTAATTATTTTTTATGTTTTAAATAAATTTTTATTTATTATTTGCACTGAGGCGTCATAATAAACTTTTAAAAAATATGTAAAGATGATTGACCGCAAGTGAATTAGCAGATGGTCATGGCTTTAGTAAAAATCAAAATAGTATTCAACTGATGAAAACCTGAATTTTGGGTTGAAACTTTAAAAACCGCTTCCCTGAACATCTGAAATATATGTATAGGAAGATGGTCAGGGTTGCGGTCAAAGGAGAAACAAAAATAGTGTACAACTATTTATTTTACGACGTTTCGCCCCACTTTGTAGGGCTTCATCAGGGCTAAAAAGATACAAAATGATACAATGATAAGAATAAAAATACAAAGATAAGATACAATGATAAGAATAAAAATAAGTAACAATGGCAAGAGTAAAAATTTTTTATATAAAAATACGGAAAATATACAGTTAAAAAATACAGGAGATGTACATAAAACAAAAACAATACGGGGATAGAAACAAAACTAGTTTACAACTATTTATTTTCCGACGTTTCGCCCCACTTTGTAGGGTTTCATCAGGGCTGTTTCTCCTTTGACCGCAACCCTGACCATCTTCCATCAATACTTACGGTACTCAATCATATACATCAATTTTTACGGTCAAATATATATACATATATCTAAAATATATATATTTTTTAAAATTTTAAAGTAGAAATAGTATTAAGAATTTTAAAAATTCAAGACAATATTTCTTTCACCCTTTATATTTTTACTTTCACTTTATAGTTTATGGAATATATAGTAGGGGAGAGTATTGAGTATATACTAGAAATTTCGACCGAAATCCACATATTGAGATCGAAAAATCGCACGAAACATTTGCGTGTATAGCCGGAATGTAAAATCAACTTTTTCGCTGACATTAACTGACATTAAGAATCAATTTTCCTTATTATTTTTTTTTTTTTTGGACTTTCTCTCAAAAGGCTCTTAACGATTATTATTAAACTTATAAGCAAAACGATGTAATTCAAGCAATTATATCAGATAGGTGTTATTTTTTTCAATTTAATAGGGCTTAAATGACGAATTAAAAAAAAAAATCTTTTTCTAAAGTACCTTTAATTTATGATTAGAGAAGATAGTCGGGCGAGGGGGGGGGGGCTGCAGTCAGCAAAGAAAAACATAAATAAACAAAAAATATTTATCTATGTTTAGAAGAATAGATTGGGAAGTTTCGGCCTTTTCCAAATCGAACTCTTGTCTCTATTCCTTCTCTTTCCGCCTTTAATTATATCACATCTTTAATATTATGTTCTATCTATTCTTTATAATAGCTAAGATTAGTAACTGGTAAATAATTCCCAACATAATAAATTAAAGGTAATGAGATGTAGATAGTTAACCGTAGATTACTGATTGGGAGATTGTCAGGGGGTCCGGTCAGCAAAGAAAAACATACATAAATATTTTTTTATATGGTTGAACCTTTCGCTTTGAACAGCCCTGATGAAGCCCTGCAAAGTGGGGCGAAACGCCCCGTACATTAAAATAGTTTTAAACTATTTGTTCTTTTTTTCACCGCATCCCTGACCATATATAAAAAATAAAATAACTTTCGTTATAATTGCTTAAAACCTCTTCAGTAGTGCTTTTCCACTTTAAAGATAAAGAATACTATTTAATACAAGTGTACTATGTGTAGTACATATCTATTAAAATTAGAATAAATAATAACTAAACTTTCGACATATTTGATGATCCAGTTGGAGGCGCCTAAAAATTTAAAATAAAAGAGTTTGAATTAACAAAAAATCTCTAACTGGACCAAGTATTCATCTTAATTTAGTAAAAGGTAAGTTGTTTAGTGTTTAATAATCTTTTTTTTTTTTTATAATAATCATATTTTTATTTACAATAATCCTTCAGATACATTTAATATGTAAACAAATGAAAGTGATTATTAAAATACCTTTCCGAAATAATGAAAACTCAAGTATAATTATTTGAAAATTAATTATTTCGTTATTGTTCCGAGAGAATTTTCAGATAATCAATCGGAATTCTAAGTAATATTAATCTCCAAATCAAACAAACATTCACAAACAACTAATCAAATTCCAATGAATGATCAATCAGAAAGGTCAATAGATTTATTACAATTAGTGATTTTCCATAAATTATTAAAAACGTGTTTCTTTTTTTAAGAGGTTGTTCTGTTTATCAAACTTGCTGTGTTTAAACTGGATACACAAGTAAATTATTGGGTCAGTATTTCCCATAATTTCGAAAACACTAATAAAAAAAACTAAAATTTAACACGTTTGTGTATCGATCATTAAATGAAGATGCACACTTCCTAAAATTTCAATAATAAAAAGTTATTTCGAGGTGCGAAAATTCAAAAGGGATTAGTGACATACCTTCAGTAGAACGTCGTGTAGCAGTACTTTTAATTATGCTTTAAGAAAATAATAAATAAAAAAAATGAGGGAGTGAAGGAAAAACATCTGAACGAACAAATTTTATTTTATTTCTCTTTACTGACTACAATAAATAATAAGACGTATTTTTTAATGGAATCACCTCTAAATCAGTTAGAGAAATTGAAACAAACAATAGTAGACCGAACACGATTTTTTAAAGTACTTTATCTAAGGGGTCGCACATGGTGAGGGAGTGAAAAGACAATCTTTTTTAATTTACTAAATATTAATCTATTAAAAAAGTAAAATATAGCATCGATAGTAGAACAGTGAAATAGTTTAGAAAAAAGAGTGGGATAGTTGTATTTTTTTCCAATGCCTAGCGCTCACGTTAGGGGTTGAAAGTAGACCACACATATATTTAACATATTTTCAGATTTACTATCCATATTTAATTTCTATTTCATTTATAGCAATATCACCTTAAACATATTTTCACGGAATGACATGCTCTAGTAACTATATTTTAAAATCAAAACTACTCTCCACAAAGACCTTAACTTCCCATTCGTTGCAGATTTGGCCCAAAACAGTTATGCGTCTTTTCATTCAAAACTCCTTACCCATCCTAACGCATTAGTTCTTAATCTCTCATCCTTAACAATCCCTGAAAATCCTCCGAGGCGTCTGAAAAGAAGGTGGCCACGGGACCTTCTAATTTAAATTAATGCTTGAAGTACCACCATAGGATGGTTCCTTCCCAAGATTTTCAAGTGTGTATGAAAAATTCCACATATATACTTTCTTCCACATATATATTGTATTTGTTATTTTGTACAGTTGAAAATTATATTAAATAAATAAAAACTACAAAACAACGCATGAAACTGTTGGATTTTAAATACAATATAATTGTTCAATAATGTAGATCTCATGACCATTTAAATAAAAAAAATTTAATAACCACCCTTCAATACGGTCATTCTTATTTTACTTTTAGAACATTTATCGGCCGTTTATCTACAATCTCGAGAAGACCAATATAACACACATACATAACTAACGCTAACATAAATTAACGCTACTATTACTTTCCTGTCTAGCTCCTAAGATCCCATGATAGCAACTCGTCTTATCTTTCCATGAAAACTTACAGCAAGTAAAGCAGTCTTTGAAAAAAAAAATCAACTTATATCGACCTACTTATTAGCTATCGTTAGAACTTTGTTTATCTTCTTATATTTAATCTTCTACGGTCAACTATATATACATATATTTTATTTTTTTATGTACACTCTGTATAAAGCAATTTTAAACAGTTCCTATGGCTACTGTTCCTGTTCATTCACTTTTCATATTTGAGCATTTACGATTCAAGATTTTCAACAATTTAAATTTATATTTTTATATAAATATTATATTTCTGTATACCTACGTTATGATCAAATGGCTTACATATGAATAAAGCTGTGAAAATAATAACATTAATAAAATATATATAATATTTTAACTCTTTTTAATGATCCATTAGTTATTCAAAAGCTTGGATTGTATTACATCATATTGATATAGCTTCCTCATTTAATTACAGTGAGCTAAATATTCAAACTCGTTTCGATAATAATTTTAATCTATTATGAATAATTCATTGATGTGAATGACTTTGAAATATATTCTATCAACTTTTAAATTCCTTTGGGAAAAAATTAATTTTAGCTTCGTTATAAATTGTTTGTATAACTGCGATCCATACAAGTTAAAACTCAGTTTTTCTGTACTGTAGATTAATTCCATTTAAATATTACTGGAAATGCGCTAGGTAGTCAAGCTTCGCTTTGGTCACTCAAGTATTCAGTTGCTGCCAAATTATTATCAATAATTTGAATTGAAAAATTATATTAAATGTATTAAATATAATGTTTACATATACATACTCATTGTCATCTATATATGTATATAATTAGGGTAATGTGCAAAATTAAAGTTAATTGTGATTTATTGTACTTATTTTTAAACATTATCTCTATCTTCTTATCAGTCTCAACCAGTTCAATCAAACAATTTATGGACTAATTTTAGCCATCATTCTTCATTACATCGGTTCATTCCTTATCAGATCCTCTTTCTTATGGACTTTCATCCCTACTTGCATATCTAATGCCGTTCCCAACTTTAAAACCCACTTACTCCTTTATCATTTCCTATCTATTTAGTTTCAATAGAATTAAAATTGATATTCTTTATTTACAATCAGACTTCAGAAAAAACAGAAATAAATAAATACTTTTAATTCATATTACTTCTGTAATTATTTTTGTATTATATTTCAGTCATTAATATCGTAAGTTAATTATAATTTTTTAAAGTTGTGAATTACTTTATTACGATTTGTCATTTTTTTATCATGCATTAATTATTTTTATTCCTTCTCTAAGGTTCTAAAGCTCTCTTACTATTGTTCAATTATTCTGAAGTGTCTCAAAATTAATAAAAAAAATATTATTAAAATTTAGTACTAATATTGTTAATTTGTGTAACATGGGAAATATTATAAATTCAACAAGAATATGTTTAAAAATGATTATATTTAGTCATGGTTAATTTTCATGATATTTCTAGAATACAGTTATAATTAATTAATCATATATATTATGATATCTGTTATAAATTAGTCATGCTGTTTGTTACATTCTGTTGTTACAACAAATTAAAATCATATCTCGTGATGTTTGTTTTGAAATAATTAATTTAAATTTTGATATCCAGTCCCAATGGAAAACGAATCCCATTTTCAACAATAACAGTACCATAATTATGTTGTTCCATTCCATCACCAATTATGTTGTAAATGATGTGTTGCTCATAATTTAAAATTATGAGTGCGTAGCTCAGTGGTAAGACACTGTGCTACTAACTCCAAGGATCTGGATTCTAATTAAGCTCTGGCAGATAATTATTTTCTGTTTCACTGTAGTCGTGAGTCAGCCCTACGGGTTTGGAAGCCCTCCGAAATCCTGCCAGCCGCAATGAAGTAGGTGCCCTTAATTGGGTAAATATCTGGCGGTTAAGGACGACCAAATCACCTCCTTGTACCACCATTGGTCTAGTAACAGTACTTCCTTACAAAGTTCTCCACCTCTGAAAATATATTATTGTATGATATTTAAAATATGCATTCCATTATATTTCATAATGTCCTAATATACATAAAACATACATACACATATTATTTATTATATGTGTATTATTAAAAAAATATTCCAAGGTTATTTTATTATTATATGAAATTCAAATATATTATTTAAAAGCCAACTAACCCAAACCATTAACAACATTAATTCCTCTTTTAATGGAAGGTTGAATGAAGGCAGCTAATCGGAGGAGCTATTTATACAAGAAGTCCTTTTGATGATAATCACAACTGCCTTTGGAACTGTCTTCGTTAGTCCTTTTTTATTTTTACTAATCGTGGCCTGGAGAATAAAATTCTTTCTTATGTTTGGGCTTTTAGCCGTGTCCTTTAGTAATCTTAATATCTTTTAGTCTGTTAAAGCTCGCCCCGGGGTGTCTTCTGTCTAAATGTTTCTTTAAATTGAAGAAGGGGGAAGCCAGTCTCCTGACGATTTTTCATAAAAGAGGGTTTTTTGTCCCTTTTTTTTTTAGCCATTATGAAGTCGTTTTTATAAGTCGGCGTAAAATCGAGGAGGCATGATTATTGAAAAAGAGAGGAATAAAAACTAATTTTTCATTGTTTTAAAAAAAGAAAAAGGAAATTAAAAAAAAAAATTTCTTGTTTTGCTTGACCTTTGATTTTCTTAGTATTTATTAATTGTTCTTTTTTATTAATTCTTAATTAACTACTAAAACCCACAGATTAGATATAGTACTTAAATAGTAGTTTAGGAAGTACCGTTTCTTAATCAACAGGAAGTTATGTGGTCGTTTATCACTCTAATAAATAGTCAGATACATTATACGCTTGTGCCCTAAGAGGGTCTCGTAAAGCCAAATACGATCCACGTTTGATATATGTGTAAATAAAAATAATTATAAATACAAAATTAAAAACCTTCCTGATCTAATCTGACGAGTTAGCAATGACACATTCCTTAGTCCTCAATGACCACTCTTATAAAACCGAAAACATGTTATATATATTTGAATATTTCGGTTAAAACAGTTCTTATGGAACATTTTATTAAAACATCTTTATTGATGTTTTACAACGTTACGGTTTTTACCCATTCTTCAGGTTATTCCATCAGCCTGATCCATTTCCAAATTTCGTTCAATATTATAGAATGCGAAACGTGACCTTCTAAGGGAAGAACAGCGCCTTATGGTTTTCGAAAGTAAAGTTACATAAAATATTCAGACCGAAAAGAACACGAAAAATCACTAATTTGGTCTAGCGTGATCCTGACCAAATCATTTCCTTGGACAACCGTTGATCTAGTAACAGTACTTCTTTACAAAGTACTGCACCCGTATAGCATTGCGGTGAATAAGATGAGCGAGTATGAATGTGTGGACTTAGTAATGAACGGATCTCTAAAATGTAATTAAACATTGAACCGATGGGTAAAGGTCCGAGCGGTAGACCGAAACTTAGATGGGAGAATTGCCTTAACGCAAAATCTTAAGACTGATTTAGTAGATCTGAGTTTTCTTAAAAAAAAAAAGTTCTATAATTAAGTAGGGAGCGCGGTGACACTATGGTAAGGCACGATGCTACTAATTCCAAAGACTCTAAGAGGGTTCAAATCCAGCTGGGCAGAAAATTGTTTTCTGCTTCACAGTAGCCGTGAGTCAGCCCTGTGGGTTCAAGAACCCTCCGAGGTACACCCGTCTAGCGTGATTCTGACCAAATCATTTCCTTGCACGACCGTTGATCTAGTAACAGTACTTCCTTAGAAAGTACTGCACCCTTAACCCTTCATTGGTTGTTGTGGTACATATTTTAATTTTAATCATATGGAACTATTAAAAATGTTTCCTGGCTATTCTGCCAAGATCTAGTAAAATTAACCTATGTATGTCACTACCTCATTCAAATACAAATACTCCTGATATCTTATAAAATGAAATTTCACAACAAAAACAAAAAAAAACATATGTTATAATCTTCCACTGTTAATTTGCCAAATTTTTAAACATTAAAAAAATTTGGAGTGAAAAAACAAATTAGATTTTTACTAGCCCGAACCCGATATTAATCCTTCCATAATAAACTCCCTAACCACCCAAACCCCACTAGTTTCTAACCTTGCTTCCTCTTCCATTCCTGGCAATCCTCCGAGGCGCCTGAAAAGAAGATGGCCTCGTGACCTTATATTGTAAACTGTTTTTAGACTTCTTCTACTGGGTAGTTTCTCTACATCCTGTATCATATCATTATGTCATTATGATCAAATTTACTTGTATTTTTTTATACAGTTGTAAAAATCAAAAAAAAAAAAAAAAAAAATCCTGTATCATATCATTATGTCATTATGATCAAATTTACTTGTATTTTTTTATACAGTTGTAAATATCAATAAAAAAAAAAAAAAAAATCTACTGAACCCGAATAGAAAAGAATTCACAAATACATATTTTATGGAGTTATTAACTTCGTGTATTCTATCTGTAAAAAAAAAATCAAAGTAAACAAAAATCGGTATTATCAATTCATCGCTGTAAAAGTTTAGATGTTTTTAAAAATTTTCTTGAATGGAAAAATGATTTTTAGTAATGTACTATATTTATAATGAATACTATAATATATTATATCTACTCTAGTTAGAGTTAGATTAGTGTATAGAACCTGGCCTTGGTGAGTCAGAGCTCAACTGTATGACGGCTGCATTCGTCACCTGCCTCTGCTCGCTTCTAGTGATAGTCTCATTAGTCCTGCTTCTATAACATTCCATTTTCATATAACTTACTTTAATTTTCTTTATGTTTATAGTTTTGGATGTTATTTTGTTGTTTATTAATCATAATTTTAGGAATTTAATGTTTCGAAAAAGAATAATTAAATACAATACGTGTAAAATAATTTAATGAAAAGCAGTAGGTTGATATGTATATCTGAAATCAACAGTCACTTTTAAATTGAAGGACATGATTTATACGAAATTGAATTTATATGAAGCAGAAAATGCATTTCCTTTAAGGAGAAGAGAATACAAAAAATCGAAGAAATTCTTCTGTTAAATGATTTAGAGTGATATTAATTATATTTATTTTTAAAATATTCATTATTTTTCTTTAATTATAATTATAGCTCGCATAATTATATTCGTTATTATTATTTAATTAATTATAAATCATAATAAATATTACTCACTTTTTTTTTACAATACTTTATTTAGATGAATTGATTTTAAAAACTTGTAAAAAGCAAATATGCCAGTTTCCCTCAACTTTTATAAAAGTTCCTATTTTTTTTTCTGCATTATTTCAAGAATTAAATACATTTTTTAGGTTTTTGATCAGGTTTTTATTAAATTTTAATAAATTTTCAAGAGAGAGATGGTCCAAGCTTCGTTTTGACTAATAAAAGAGTGCCGGGTTCAATTCTCGCCTCGGTCAGTTAATATTTGTTTCGTAAATGAATCTTCCCACCTATTCAGCTCTACTCTGGGTCTGTATAGATCTTCAATCGAAGACTTTTTTTTTTTTAAAAAATACTCAATTTGTTTTTTATGAATGAATACAAACTGATCATCCATCAGGACTTTTATGTTCCATATGTTGCCGATTTGACCCGAACCTGATACTAAATTCTTCCATGATAAACTTCCTAACCAACCAAACCCACTTTTTTCTAACATGGTTTCTCCTTAATTTACCTGATGATCCTCTTAGGCGTCTGAAAATAAGATGGTCTCGAGATCTTCTCTGGAAATGTTATTGGATTTCTATCCACATGTCTGTATCGTGCCATTATATAACTAACATCATATTTATTTATTGTATGTATTTTTTAGTACAGTTTAAACCTTACTTTTAGTACTTTTTAAACTTAATTTTGTGAGTACTATTGCTATAATTTTTTTTTCGTTTTTCAATTTTCTGTTTATACTTACTGAATACTTCGAACACTCATATTCATTGTTCCTAATTGTGGTAAATTGTATTATTACTGTTCAGTTAAATTATTTTTAAAAATATAGTAAGTAACAAGGACTGATTTCCATTCTTTAAAATTAAACTAAACTGAAGACTTTAAATTATATTTTATGCAAGTCAGAGAAGGACGGTTCATTAAGGGGAGGGGAACATTAGAGATGGCTACGACATCCCATTAACATAATACCGGCTGAATGCGCCAATTCACCTTAACGAATACCAACTCAATAAAACCTTATTACTCTATGGGGCCCTCTTAAATGGTGATTTAAATGGCAGCGCCGAAAAATGGGAGTCAGTTAAGTTTTAATAGTCAGGTGTTTAGTTAATAACTATCATTATTTTAGCTAGTGCTATATTTTATAATGTATTCAGCAGCGAAATATATTGGTATTGCCCAGAATACTTTTAAATGTTTTCTTTAATTTAAATTAAGGGATTTACTGAAGTAAATAAATTCATCCTGATCAGTATAAATTAATAAAAGGAAATCATTCTTATCATAAAATCATTTCTTCCAAATTATGCGTTTATGTATCAATAATGTTTATATCTCTTCGATTCATTACTTAGAATTATTTATTTATTTTTTTATATTTCTTGGTTTAATTTTACTTGTGCAATTAGAAACCAGCAAAAATTTTGTTTAATATGGAACGCAGATAATTGTATTGTTTTCAAGAATTTAATTAACTTTAAAAATCTAAAGTTTTTTCTACATCTAATAGTGATTTAGAGGAACGCTATGACGTGGGTGTGAGTTGCAAAATAAAAATTACGAAAAGATGATCAACATAGCTTAAGTGAAAAAAAAAAAAAATGAGTTCGTTATTTAATATTAGATTCAATTATTGTGTAGAGTTATAATTTACATTTAAACTGCAATAGATCGTTCCATAGTTTATGTACTTCATTTTTAGTTTTTCGTCAATTTAGAAGAGGAGGAACTCAAAAAATATCCAAGTCAGTAATCTGAAATCTAACCAGGGGCAGATTTTAACTGTTTTCCCTTATTGAAAATAACAGAATTAAAGAATAATAACAAAAAAAGGTGGACATGATCGGTATAAATTAATAAAAAAAATATTATTGTTAACTATAACCATTTCTTCACATATATGTGTTTATGTATCAATAATGTTTATATTGCTTTGATATATTGTTTAGAATTAATTTTTTTTTTGTTTTTAGTATTTAACCCAAATGCAATATGTAATCAACCAAAATTTTTGTAAAATTTTATTTAATAAGCTACTGATATAATTTTTTTTTTCCAGAATTTTCATTCCTTTACAAACCCTAATCCATATTTAATAGTGATGTACAGAAACTCTTTGGCATGGGTGTGTGCAAAAATCATCGATGTATCTCAAATTAAACAATTTAAAAAAAATCATCGAGTTTTTTATTGAATATTTAGATTCAGTTGATTTCTAGGGTTTGAATTAAAATATAAAATGCTACAGAATTTTTGATAGCTTAAGTGAATATGTTAATAATAGAGTTAAGAATTTAATTTTTAATTTTTTGTGAATTTAGAAAAAAAGATATGTCTGAAAAAATTGATAGATGTCGCTTTTCAACTATGCAAGTTGGGAGAATTTATACTTTTACACTCAAATATTCAATCTATTAATTAGAAATATATACTTGAAAAAATGGAGGCTAAAATATTTTTTGTATTATTATTTAATAATATCTTTGTGTTGAGGAATTTTAAATTAAATTCTTATAAAAATCTCAAGAAGTAGTAGAGGCATTGGGAGATCAGGGATATTTTGCACCCTTTATTACAATCTGTATCCTTTTCCCTTTCGGGATTAATATTCAGCACTTCCGGGGGTGACCAGCCCTATTGGGAGGCGAGTTATTTTGTAATGATTTTAATTTATTGCATATATAAAATACTATTTCATTTCATTACAATCTACATATATATGTTCATATCGTATAAGATACTTTAGGAGAATATGACCAGGGTGACTGTCCGAATCAAACCACTAATTTAATAAGTATTAATTTATTATGTTTATTTATAACAATTTAATTGTTTTACTTTGTTTTATATAATTTTTTTTTTATTTTCTCCGACTAACTACTCAATGCATGAAATATTTTAATTTTAAAAAATGAGTGTCAGATCTTACGTATAAATTATGTTTTTATTGTATTGATTTTATATTTTTACTTATAGATATCAGATTTGTAATTAATTTATTTGCATTTTGTTATTTTTTTTTTTATTACTATACTTGTAACAGTTATAAAGGATTCTTGCTGTACAGTATTGATATGTTTTGTACTGAACTCTCAACTACTTGTGATGATATCCTTAAATATAACTCTGATATCAATAACTGATTACATGCACATATATGTAAAAATATACATAATAAACTACGTATATGAAAAACAGTTGGTTATAAAATTCTAAAAAATGAAGTGACAAGCGAGGCCGTGTGATGTCGGTAAATGAGTTTCATTGCAGGCTCATTAAAGCTTCGTCAGCCCGACCACCTTGGAATTAACTCCCATCACTAAAGAACTCGCCTCCATTCTTCTCTCTTAGTTAATGTTAGTTCGCTCTTTAAAAAAAAAAACTGAATCGTCCTCAGAATTTTAAGTTTAATCTAAAAGGGTAAATATGTTTGTATTGTTATATAAGATTTTAATTATAGATATTCATTTCTATTTTTGATTTCTAGCTATGTTTTGTTTTTTCTACCTCATTACCAAAGGTCAGTTTTCCAAAATTATCACTCTCTCTTTACAATTAAGGGAAACTCACTTAAACTACATTGTGTTATATTTCTTCAATCATTTAATATAACTAATAATAAATATTAGCATTATATTATAAGGGGGCAGCGGTAGCAGCGTGGCAACGCGCCAATCTATCAACTCAAAGGTTGTCAGATCGAGTCCCGGTCCCACCCGTGTTTTTTCAAGCATAAAATAATAAAAAAAAGTCACTCACAACCTTCCCATGGGCATTTGCGAGGCCCGTTAGCCAAGGGTGGCACTAAAAAAAAATAGGCGTGTTAGAGACGGACCCACCCTGCGAAAAACGTCAAGAAACGCGCTATTTCCAAACACATCGCGCGAGGACTTAAAACCTCCATGGTCTGTCGCCCATACAATAATAATTATAACTAATAAATATTAGATCACAAACTTTCTTTTTTTTCTTATAAAAGTATATCAAATATGGCCCTACCAAATCACATCAGTCAGTCGGTGCCAGAATAACACATAGAAATGATTGACCGAGGTGAAATTTATTAATTATAATTTTGACTGTTAGGGCGTTGTGGAAGCTACTACAATTTATAAGCTAGATCAGTACAATAAGAATTGATCTCATGTGATAAAACTAATAATTCAATTAACAATCACTAAAATGAAAATAAATTTAAAAAAAAATTATTAAAAAATAATAATAAAAATAACTGTAAAATTCGTTTTATACCTTTAACATAAAATTGAAAACAAAATTTAATTATTCCCAAGTTTTCATGATAATCCTGCTCTTAAGCTTTTTCGCCTAGAACTTTTCATAGGTAGTTGGATGAACTCTATACTTAGTTGGTAGAACACCTACGTTGAAGTCCTCGGAAGCACCGAACTTGTGTGACGAAGTAGTATCTAAGTGCACTATCTCGGTTTTATTCCCTTTGTTCGTCAAATAGTTTTGAGATTTTCTTATTTTACTTTCGTTTCTACTACTACCACTATCCCTGAGTAAATCTAATTTTTGTGAACAATTCTTACAAAAGTTTATCTCAAGTTTAGTACACTGCTTCTATAAAGTTTTAGTGGATATGACAATTGAATAAGCTTTTTATTTATTTATTAATTCCTCTCTATTTCTAAAAGTGTTTATATGAGGCAGAAGTTTGTATATAATGAAGAATAAATACGCCCCAGTATACGTCAAAATGCGTGACAAATATTTAAAAACAAATCTATTGATAGATTTGTTTCGACCGCCGTTATAGATCTTAATCAGGGTTTAGTATTAAACAAGATACATAACAATGAAGATTTATTCTTTTTTTTATTTTTAACTTTATTTAATAGATAGATATTATGTGGCAGATACACTATTGTAGGCAATCAGTAATAGTGATGAATGATCACATTCATACTAAAATAAAATAAAATAAGATTGAAAATAAATAAATAAATGAAAAAAAAAGTACATAAAAATAAATAAAATCTCTCTTCAAATATATACAAACAGAAGGATAAAGAAAGCGAACATAATCGAACTATTTGTGTGAAAAAAAAATTTTTCTAGTCACATTACACTCTTATATGCAATATTTACATAATCGACCTGAGGATCCCTGAGCCCACTCTATCCCCCACGTGTGAGGGGTAGAGCAGAACTCAAAATATCCTAGTCCATCCCTCTCGCCGTATCAGTGAGCCAGTGGAGGCTGAGCAAGTGCGCTAAAGCCTTAAACCCTCAACTTGAGTGGAGAATCTAACCATTGCCAGAACTCCAATTGTCCATTTTTATTTTACAATAAGTCTCTTGGCCAGTGCCGTTTCAACCTTCTAGGTGGGCTGTAGGGATGGGCGGAACTAGATAAGGTTTGAACCAAAGGATTAGAATGGTTGGAAAGGTTTATATGGAATATGAGAATTTGGTTGGTATGAGGTCAAGGACAAAAGGAATATGAATGTCATGGTGTACTGTTCTATTGGAAGCGTTATATTAAAAAATATAATCAGTAGCCAAACTTTAACACTTCTACTTTTCACTTATTTTAAGAACGTTGTAATAAATTACTGTAATTAAAACTTAGAAGTAAACAATAACGAGAAGTTTGGGAAGGAAAGGTTACTAATCAAGTTGTTGAAAAAATCCGCTAGGAGCTCTTTTACATTTAGCAATGAACATGACTTTAAATAGGGCTGCTCATAATATTTATAACACTTAACATGGTAAAAATGTTTTCATTTAGCATGATATCATGAATACCCCTATTGATATTTAATTTATTTTTAGCATAATTGATTAATATGCATTAATTTTGCTTTTTTACCTTATTTAAAAAAAAAAATTGAAAATTCGAAGTTGAAAAAATTGAGGTAGATATCGAAGCACTTTGTGGCTAATATAATTTATTCAATTCCGTTTCGGATTTCTGTCACGTCGGCTTCATCAAGGATTGACAAATCTGACTGAAACGCGCTCACTAATGCGGTCACTCCAACAGACTTTTTATCGAATGAATTAATTATTTCCAAGCTGGAACGAAGCCATCCCGATTCATATTGCATACCTCGGATTATCGATCGCCTATTATTATATAATCATAAAGGAAATGTGTGTTGACGGTTCAACAGGTTGATTGGCTTGGGCATAATATTTACTGATATCAACACCATAGATTAAATATTTGTAGTGATGATTTAGTTCGAACGTCTTATAGTGGAATTGAAAATATAAAGGTAAGAATTCGAAATTTATTGAATTAATCTTTTAATCAAATATTAAGTGATTAAATTGAAAAATGGAGATATGATGCATGATGATATGATGTTCTGTGTTCAAAAAATCCTTGGAATTACACCATTCTGCTTGTCTCACTGCTACCCCATTGTGTAGAACTTTATGAGAGAGAAATACTTTATTTATTCATCTAATTTTTCGAATTAGCCTAATACATTAGGTTTCCATCTCACACAGCATACTTATCAATCCGTAATCGGACATATATACATTACACATACATGGTATAATCATAAAAAAAAGATATACAATAATAGGATATAATAAACAATTTTTTTGTTCACCCCTACAGTTTCCTTTTACAATCCATTTCGGTTTGTACAACCAATACAAATGTTTCATTCATTCCTATTTTTCTTTCTCATTTCTGCTCAATTATTATATTCACCTGATTCAACAACAACAAATTCGCTCCCCGGAATTCACCCTCCCAGATCTTCTTCAGTGACCCGCTAAAAAAATTCAATATTAGACGGTAATGTGAGATCAGACCATTATTCATAGTCACAGCAGTAGATCAGTCTACCATGAACAAACAACTAGATACATTTTACGAGAATAAGAATAACACATAGAAAATATAATAAAAAAAACCGGTTACAGGAAACACTTGAATGGATAAATAAGTTTTTAAAAAAAACACCAAAAAAAACATAGTATTAATAAAATAAAATAATATAAGAACTGAATATATTTATAAATTTATAAAACATGAATATTATTCAGATATGGTAGATCTATATGTTTCCAACTTGCTACAAATCCAAGACTTGTTCAAATGCTGGATAAACAAAGGAAGTAACAAACTTCGATATGTACATGTTATAGACCTTTTTTTTTTTTTAATTTTATTTATTGATATTTATAACTGTACATATTATACATCAAGTAAATTTGAAGTAATATCATAATGGTATGGTACAAGCATGTAGAGAAACTACCCATTGGTAGCACTCTAAGAACATTCTTTCAATATAAGGTCTTGAGGCCATCTTCTTTTCAGACGCCTTGGGGGATTGTCCGGAATAAAAGAGGAAGCAAGGTTAGTAACTAATGGGTTTGAGTGGTTAAGAAGTTTATAATGGAAGGATTGATATCTGGTTTGGGCTAGATCGGTTACATAGGGAACATTAAGGTCTTTATGGAAGATTTTATTTATGACTATGTAAGGAGCAATAAAGACTGGATACGAGAGGAATTCAAAGGTTTAGTGGAGCCCCAAAGCTCAACTCCGTATTTCCAAATAGGTCTTATTATTATCATGTAAATCAGTCTTTTTTATTGAATTGGAAGTTTAATTACCTTTTGTCTAGTTTAATTACAACACTAATAGTCGAAATCGAAATTGTAATTCTTATATTTTTAATAACTTATATTTTTGGTGTAAAAAAAAATAAAATAAAGTTAACTCACTAGATTTGAAAGAAAGTATTTACACAGACTCCATAGAATTTAAAAATATACTTAAACCAGAGTTAATTTTTGTATCCGTAGTTAGGGAAAATCTTTTATTAAGTAAAACATAGAACACAGATATTTGTTTGTTGGTAATTCTAAACATTCTAACTGAAAAGAAACATGCAAACACCCGACGATTTGTACCCGAAAACCAACACTCAACTAGTCTACATCAAATTCAGGTCAACTTATACCAGCCAAACCAAACAACTCGTCCACATGCTTGCGCGTGCGAAAGAATTTAACATTGTTCGGTACCTAATGTAATCGGTTCCAACAGAGTTCGCTACCGTTTTTAATTGCTTTTAATAAATTTCACAATACAAGTTACTGCGTAAATTTCAATTTAAAAATTAATGGTTAACTGTTATAAGAAAAGAAAATTTTATTTTTAAAATTGATAATTAACTGATATGAAAGAATTTTTATTTTTAAAATTAATGGTTAAATGATATATAAAAAAATATTTTTAAAATTAATGGTTAATTATTATGAAAGAATTTTTATTTTTAAAATTGATGGTTACCTGATATGAAGAAATTTCTTTTTTTTTAAATTTACGATTAACTAATGTGAAAGAATTTAAAATTTTTAAATTTACGATTAACTAATATGATAGAATTTTTAAAATTAATGTTTAATTGTTGTTAAACAATTTTTATTTTGAAAACTAATTAATTTGTTTTTTTTTATTCATTCTCTGGTTAACTCATCATTTTTCGGTCCGAATATTTTATTTAATACTTTATTTTCAAAAACCTTATGGCAACGTTCTTCCCTCAGTGTAAGAGGGAATTATATCTATGAATCGTACTAAGAAAAAAATAACCAAATTAACAGGGACTCAATTATAAAATTCCTGCGCTGAGAGTACAGGAGATATTTATTTCTTAAACTCTTTTTTTAACTTTAATATCAGCATTGTTCACATTCTGTTTTTACAGTACCGACTGAATGCGTATCAAGGCCTTTGTCATGATTTTTTTATCGATATATGTTTAATTTTGAAACAAGTTTCAAATCTAAACACTCAATTGTTCCAATGAATGCTAAAATATTTCATAATTAATTTCATATATTTTTCAACTTGAACATGACCATGCGAAGATATATCTGAAACGAGAGTTCATGGCCCATGGGAGAATATGTGGATATTTAATAAGTCATTAAAATGATAATTCTAATGAATCAATTATACAATCCCCCGACTATCCAAAGTAATAATGGGTAAGTGATTACTTATCCGAGAATTTTTTTTTTTTTTGGGTCCGTTGAATTCCTAATTTTGTTGTGAATATCAGGTTAACACTAATAGAATTCAGCATAATCTTTCTAACGTCAAAATTATAGTTTCATTATTTATTTTTTATATATAAGCCCAGAGTGAGAGAATTATTCCTCGGTAACGCCCCGAAATAAATTTTGACTGACCCAGAAGGGATTTGATCCCATAACCTTTTGGACAAAAGCACTCAGGGATCCTAATCGTTACCTGATATTCGTCCTCTATAATTTTAATAACATAGCGGAACCGCTCTTGAACTTAAGCGTTAGTCTAGTTTAATATAAATTTAGTACGCATTTCAACAATAATGCCTCTTAAAGATTATCTCCTGTTAATGCAACAGTATAAACGGATCAGGTATGTTAATCAAACTGGATGATGTACTAACGCCCACAGTTGCCATATTCTATTTATAATACCACCAATGTGATTGGCGGGTCCTAGCCACACTTTTATTTTATTATTTTTTTTTTTTGGTGAACTGAAAGGACTTCAAATTCTCACAGATTATACATGTCAATCATTTTGATTATACGTCGTTTTCAACAGAAGTATTAAGCCGAAATATTCTCTCATGAATTGAAATTAGAAAATGTTTAATATTTACTAAAATTTACTTCAGATTCGTTTTACATTATTTTTCTCTTAGGACGAATATTTTTAGTGATATTACACATAACTAAAGACAATTTTTTAGTTTTTGTGGAAAATAGTCAATATTAAGAGAGTAAAAGAAAAAAAACAGTGCTAATTTTTCCTGAAATCCTGAATATTGTCCTTATATCAAAGTAACGAAGAGTCCTGCTCTACCTATACAGGAGGTTCCAGGATCCTCAGGTCGAGTGTGAGAATACTATTCTTAATAGCACGTAATATTGTTGTACTACTTCAAAATTTTACTTCAATCTAATTGATTATGTTGGTTTCATTTATATATATATTTTTTAATATGTATTTATTGCTATTTAGAACTGTACATTATAATACATTTAGTAAATCTGATCTAAGTTAAATTGGAGTGTTACAAGCGAGTAGAGAAACTACCTATTGGTAGCACTCTAATGACATTTTACATTAGCTGGTCTCGTGGCCATCTTCTTTTCAGGTGCCTCGGAGGATTGTCAGGAATGGAAGAGGATGCAAGATTAGAAACTAGAGGGTTTGAGTGGTTAATGGATGAGAGTTTATAATGGAAGGAGTGATATCTGGTTCGGGCTAGATAGGTTACATAGGAAACATTAAGGTCTTTATGTATGATTTTATTTGTGACAAAGTAAGGAGCATTGAGGATTTTACGAAGGATTTTGGATTGTAAGGATTGAATACTAGAGGAATTCGAAGATTTCCTCAACTCTCAACAAAGTTCAACTCCATATGTCCAGATTGGCCTTATTACAGTCATCATTTATATTTAATTTGTTTTTTTTTTTGCTACACAACACTGATTTGAGGGAATGCAACGATTATATATGATTCAGGTTATAGAATTGCGATGAATATAAGATGCGCGTATAAGGTATTGGAACTTCATAAAGAACGGATCCTAAAGTTAATAAAAATGTTAATAAAAACTCAACAGACGCTTAATGGTCCAAGGGTAGACCGAAACGTAGATAGGAAGATTACGTGAAAACTGATTTAGTAGATTTGGGTTTGAAGGACAAATGTATGCACAGAACGGTTTGTGGTATCAGCATCGAACCTTCGGGTTTGCTTTAATTAAGTTTTAATTTTTATTACTCAAAGATGAAATCAGCTACAATATGAATTCCTTCTATCAAAATGAAAATATTGTTGAAGATTACTATAACATTGAGATTTTGAGAACAGATATTATAGTACAAGAGCCCAAGAGTAAAAAATTAATTTTTTATTTCGAGCTCTATATCTTAAAAAGCAGGAACAACACAAGAAAACCTAAGAGTACGTCATGTAAAGATGAGCAAATTTTCTAAAATGTGATCCCTAAAAGAGTTATTTACGTTTCATTTCATAAAAATTTGAAAAACCTATATCTCAAAAGCCATTTGACGTACAGATGTCTATTAGCACTCTAATTAAAGCTAGTTTAATGAGCTATAAAGTAGATTGTGATTTTTATCTTCGTAGCAGTAATAGTTTTCATGAAATTCTAATATAAATTGATTTAAAGTTGTTCTGACAAACTTTGATTTGCCAAATTTATATTCATATGTGAATATCATAAAAAATACTACCCCTACGAAGATAAGTGTCATAAACTACTTTATAGTAACTTAAATTTCCTTTATTTTGAATGTTGGCAGACATATCTGCGTCTTATGGATTTAGAGATATATTTTTTCAAATTTCCAACATTTTATACGAACAACTAGAAATTAACATTTTGTGAGTTTATTTTGTCAAACATCATAAAAACTACTAGTCCTACAAAGATCAACATTATTAACTATTTTATATTAAATTTAATAAGCTTTAATTTGAGTGCTGGCAGACATGTGTACGTCTAATGGTCTCTGAAATGAAGTTTTTTTATAAATGAAACCTATTGTCCGAACAACTATAAATCAATTTATTTTAGCAAATATCATGAAAACTACTATTCCTACGAAGGTAAAGGTCATAAACTTCTTTATAGTCCATTATTCAAGATTTAATTTGAGTGCTAATAGACATCTGTTCGTCACATAGTTCCTGAGATATAGATTTCTCAAAATAAATTAACTAACTACTAATCTTTCATAAGAAAATTTGCTTTTTAAAAAGCTATATCTCGAGAACTATTGGACGTAAATAGCTCTTTTAGGCCTAATATTTTAGCAAATTTACTCTTCTTTAAATAATGTACTCAGAATGAAAAATTATTGTTTTTTAAGGTTTTGTAACAGCCGTCATTTTTTATTCCTCCTAACTATATTTGGCACTCATCAATTTTGACTATTAATTATACATAGTTTTCATTAAAGTAATCAAAAATTTGGGTGAGATAACTTTTTTTTTTTCGTAGATCGTTGACTGTACGTAAGACAGACTATCATTTACCAGTCAACTAGGATTGTATGAACGAACTTTAAAACAAACTATTAAAAGAACACTTACAAGAATTAATAGCATTGATATTTTTTAAATGCAATGGGCATTTTTATAAAATACGAATATAAAGAAGTTTGTCGAGGAAATTATATTTGAAATAATTATGATCTTAATCAATTTTTTGGGAGATTATGCAGTTACTCTTCTAAAATGTTTCAATTTTGGTTGAAATGTAGGCAGAAATAAAACAAGTTTCACTAACATCCATTTTGGAATTAACAATAAATACCTCATTATGAAACTTGTTACTAATTAAAGTGTTAATTTATAAAATTCTGATAATTATTTATTTGTCGCTAGGTATAGTTGAATTTAAGGAAACTGTAAAATTCTTCCTGCAGTATCGTCAAACATGATGAGAGATCTAAAAGGCTTCAAAGGAGATCTGTATCTCGAGAGGTTGAACTTCCTCTATTGGCTTGATATCAGTTTCGGGAAGCTAGTTCCTATGGCTTCTTTGCTTCAGGCTATGAGTCATTGGTTTCATATAACTTGTGACTTTATAATGCTTATATTTACATATTAATATTGCACAAAAAACGAACTATATATTTTTTAACCTATCATATTCTCATCAGCAATTATTATTATTGTTTTGTAATAGTAATTATTAATTGCTATTATTTATTAGCAAATATTATTATTTTTAAATATAATACGAGGTTAAGTCAATATTTATCCGCAATTTAGATGAGGTTAGTTTCGTTATCGCTGTCGTGCTGTTAATCATGGCTCCTGCGCTTTCTATTCAAAAATGGTCACACGTTTTGGCAAGTATTGGGTTCTGTTCTCTTGGTGTATGGGACAAATTGACAAAAATGATCCACTATTTTACCCTGGACAAGGCTTCTATGGGTCCAAAGTATACAAATTATAATAAATATCATGATTATAAAAATATAGTTATAATATTCTGTGATCATTGACGATTAATTATCGAAATAATTCATTCCGTGAGAACTACCGATTTTTCACAGTCTGGAGTCAAGATTCCTGGACATGTTAGTAATGAAGCCAGGAGATACATTATTAACAGAATGGACAAATAAGGAAACATCCAGTAATATAATTTTAATTTATTTATCCTGTCATCCTATTCACATGAAATACGATGTTATTAATAACTTTTTTAATAAGGCAATACAAATAACGGATGAAATTAGATTGGTGAAAATAAAGGAAGAATTATTTAATATGTTTCAGGAAAACCTTTATCCTAAAAGGTTAATAAAGAAAATATGGGAATTAAATATCAAAAAGTCTAAAATAAATGAAATTGACAAAAATAAAAATAAAAATGAAAATGCTATAAAAGGAAATAAAAATACTAAAGTTGTAATTATATAAAAGGTTTGTCAAAAGGGATAAAAAGGTCTTTTTAGGATTATGATTTGGAAAATTAAAAAATTATTATAGTAGAACAGATGACCCAATATATAGTAAATATCAATCTGGATCAGTATATAAAATTCCATGCATTAATTGTCCAGCCATATATAACTTGGGAATGATATAAAAAATATGGAAAAGGTACAAAAAACAAAAAAAAAAACAGCATTGCTTCAACATGTTCAAAATAAGCATAATTTTTATTGTCTCCTTGAGAATGGCCTGAGGGCCGAAACGTTGGAGAGTTATTAAAGAATAAAGGTTGAGAATTAAATGGATCAAAATTGTGTATATTAATAATAAAATAAACCACTCTCAAACAATCATATAATAAATAATTAAAATCATCCAGTTAACGTTCAGAATCACAAAGTTTGTTAACCGTGTCAGAAGATTAATTTAAATAACCCCTGATCGGATATCGAACCCGGTCCTGACATTTTTGCTGTTAAGTGTGTAATTATTGCTACCCTTCTCAGACATTGGAGGAAAGAAAGTCACTTTTTTCTGGAGTGTAATCTGTCAGGGTGGTGGGAGCGGCTACTTGAGGGATAAGCTCCAGCCTGGAGAGACTTGCAGACTTCGCTGATTGGGGATATCTTCGTCTTAATTCCAATCTCCAGGATATTTATATATTTTTTTCTCATAATATTACTGCTGAATTAAATTAAATTAAATTTCCGAAAATCATTGATTAATTAATGATTATTTTTTAATAATAATAATTATTAATTTGTCTTTTGAGATAATAAATTATATGAATAGAGGTCGCTACAACTCAAAATAGTGGCAAATTATTTTTTAAAAAATCGTACAATTGTAATATAAAATAAGAATAAAGTTATAAACAATTAAATAAAAAAAAAAATGATTTAATATAGTTATCAAAATAAAAAAATGCATAATAAATCTCGTACATTTCAAAATAATAATTTACAATTTCACAATATAGTCATTCTATTTTGTTATATACATCTATATCATTAATAATAATTGGCAAATTTTACTTTCATTTACTTTACGTATTAATTATTATTATATGTAATATACAGTAAGATGAATTATCTTGACATAATAGTTGTTATATCAAATTATAATAATGTTTACTATCTGTAATCTATTACTATACGAAATATAGAATATTATATAAATAGTAGATGAATTAACTCAACATAAAAAAATTGAGTTAATTTTTTTTAATTAACTGTTAAATCAAATTTGTTAATTATTAACTGTTAAATTAATTGTTAAATCAAACTATAAAAACATGCAAATTTCTCTGCATGCAAATAATAAAAGTTAAACAGTAAATATAATCTTTTAAATTTGAGAAAAATAATATAATCTTATATATAAGAAGATGGTCAGGGTTGCGGTCAAAAGTGAAACAAAAATAGTTTACAACTATTTATTTTCCTAAAATATTATTTATAACTATTTATTTTTTTTTTCACTTTTGACCGCAACCCTGACCATCTTCATATATATCAATTTTTACGGTCAACTATATATATAATATAATTTTACATTATAGATTATATTTTTTTCTATTTCGTTATAAATATTTATGACAATAAAATTGATTAATAATAAATATTAATAATTTTTATTTTCACTTACTTATGAATATTCAGAAGTGAAAGTATATAGTAAGATGAAATATTACGATTTTTTAAAGAATATAATAGTTCACAAAGTCATTGAAATATTTAAACAGGACTTAAATGACAATTTTTCAAAACTTATTCCTCAAAAATACCGTTTCTAATTTTTATTACTCATGAAGAACAATAAATATATATTATAAAAGAATTTGGTAATTAAATGATGCAGAAATATTTTTCCAGAGAGAAAGAGAATCTTTAAAAATAAGAGTAATAATATAGATACATTATATACAGTTGGTAAGCCAATATATTTGGTAATCATTGATACGATTATAATGAATCGCATAAAGTCGTAGAAATTGACAAAATTATCATCAATAAACTTAATATCCATTGTATTGCATTATAAGAAAAAATGTATTCTTGTTTCAGTGGTTATTATAACAATACTCTATATAAGAAAGATTTATTTTCAACTTTAGGTGGTAACAGGTATATGATGCATACACAGCACTTATATTGTAATACTTTTTTTTTTACGTAAATAACATTATTATTGTTCATTAAAATATAATTTGTAATATGAAAAAAAATAAAAGAAAAATTGGAAATATTGATTAATTAAAAAAAATTAGAAGAATCTATTTTTTAATTCTTATAAGTTATGAATTCTTATATTAATATGTTAAAATCTGTATTGCAATAATATATTTCTTGTTTTTATATATAAATATAAACTCATATTTTTTAAAATGATTTTTAAACGTTAAGCACCATTTAGCATTCACTTCATATTCTGAAACTTTAGGCCATCATTCATTAAAGATCGATTCAACCAGCTATTTCTAATCCGTTCTCAGTTCTTAGCTTGCCCCCAATCATTTATACTGCATCATTAAATAATCAAGATCACTAAGTCAATTCTTATGAATAATTTGTACTAAATCATATTTTTTTATTTATGATGAGTATAAACATGAAAAATTACTAATGGTTAGTTGTTGACTATAATGGTTAAAAAATACAAAACTGACTATGTATCGATTGTGGAGTCAGAGTGAAGATTTTAATTTTAGGACTATATAGAGCGGAAAGTGTAACCAAGTTGAAAGGGTACATCCTCACCCCAAATTTTCGGCCCTAGCGGTGAAGTCGAAGGGATAGGTTCCTAAAAATATTTCACCATATTCTGAGGAATATAAATATCTTTTCCTGTTTTACTAGGTAATTGCATCTATAAATTAGTAATAGACGAAATAAAATTAATTCCTCCATTTTGATAATAATTTGCTGAGAAAGAAGATGTAGAGAAGTAAAAATTATTATTAATGCAAAATCAATTTATAAATTTAATATACATATGAGAAATTTTGTATCTAAAGCTAATATATCCGATTCTGAAATGTATAAATTTTTCTGATTATTTATGAAACAGGAAAAAAAAAAACAGAAAATAGTTTTCAATTATTTATTTCTCAACTTTTCGCTCTACTTTGAAATAAAATGAAAAATAGTTTAATACTCTAGGACTAGGTCCTTTAGAGCAATTACAAAGGCAATTTTAGTTTTATAATAACATTTATTGGCCATAAAACAGTGTCACACTTAATTATAACTTATATACAGAGATAGGGAAAAAAGAAGATTAATTAAAAACTGACTAAATAAAAATAAAACAAGAAGATAATTAGAAAATATCTGTTTTATTATAATAATGGGTCAAATTGGTGAAGCAAAAGGTAGTTAAATATAAGGGATTTAAACGAGGAAAGGGTTGGTACATGACATATGTTAGACAGAATGGAGTTCCAGAGATATGGAGCTCGGGTAAAAAACAATTTATCAAACGCAGCAGTTCACTGAGGTGGGGATTATATGTGATAGTACAGCATTGGACAGAGAATTTGAATTGCAGGTGTTCTTGGGTATACGAGGGGCGTTGAGTACTAATTGCTTGGAATAAAAGGGAAGCTTGGAAATACTGACGTCGGAAGGATGGGTAGAGCCACTTCAGCTCGGCGGAATCACTTTTCTAGGCTATAAAAAATAAAAAGTAACTAAAAATATGTTGACAATGAAATATAATAAGAATCCTTATTATCTTTCATTGTCAACATCAATTGGGGAACGTGATGCCTCAGTGGGTGAGGCGCTGTGCTTCAACTCGACCAAAGACCTGGGTTCGAATCTGACTGGCAGATAATTATTTATTCTTGTACTACAGCTGCGAGTCAATCATGTGTTTTCTGGAGCTTTCCTAGTTCGACCCAACCTTTATAAAGTGGATACCATCAATCGATAAATTATGTTATAAAATTAAATATGAAGCATTATATGCACATATTAGATTCAGACGATCTTCAAATACCTATTATGTATTTTCAAACTGTAAATTGTTAATATTTATATATAGTATGTATTTTTCTTTTAGATCATATGAGTTTTAATCGTTATATTGAGTTGTCTGAATATCAAAAAATACGACTATTGTACTCAATTTTTCTCAGTGATTCGAATGCATTATCTAAAATGTTAATTCATTGTTATTTAATACTGACCTTCAGACGCCGTAAAATGAAACCTTGGCTCATTAGTTGCTGACATGGTATTGGGTGTAATTTTATTGGAATGAGTTACTGTTATCTATAAATAAGTCACATTACATAATCAATTAAAAGAAATTGTATTAATTATCACTTATTAGTAAAATCGATTATTTAACAGTTACAGTTGATTTTTATTTTTGAAATGAGGCCATTAAATATATAATTGATACTATTCTATATTCACCACCAAAATATACTTGAAATTCAATGTTTATATTCTGCAAGATTATTTTTAACGTTATTATCGCAATGGATATCTATGTCAAGACCGGCTATGGCGCTCTCTTTATGATTTTAAAGTCGGATAAATCTTAAAGCTATGAAAGAAATAGTAGAGAAAATCGATCTAAAAGTTATATAAATTAATATATATTTTCTCTGCAACGTTTATCAAGAGTTTAAAAATGTGACCATTACGTAGTGTAAAATATACTTTATTTATCTGAGTGGAGATACAGGTTCTTTGATATACTATGTACAACTACTAGATAGTAGACACTGACAACTGTACATAACTTGTCTACTAGAGCGTACTCGGACATCTTTGTTTGACTACTCTCCTACTACTCTTTAAAATAATGACTCTTATGGTATTGGGGAAGGTGAGTTAAAAATGGAGGACAGTCACGTGGGAACTAAGTAGAGACGTTCCTAGTAATTAGAACAGCCTAATAAATCATACGAACTTGCAGAATGCACTCGAGCTGTGAAGGTTGTGCAATTAACACCTTGCACATGTGGTGATATAAAAGAGGAAGGGTAGATAGTGCTTTCCTAGAAAGGACTGAAAATCTCTTTAAAAAACTATAAGTGTTTAAATATTTTACTACCCTTTTTACGAAAAACATTTTAACTATTATTTATACATCTATATTATTGAAAAAATGATATTTATGTAGCAAAATGTTCTAAAGTATTGTAAAATATTCAAGTGATATATCCGTGGTTAAACATTTCCTATTGTATCCGGCTATTGTATCTCAGTCATTTAAACTACTTTTCAATTATTATACTATTATATTATACACATCGACTTGCTTCTTATGTATTATTTTTATTACAGTAGAAATTGTATAATATATAAGAACCGATTGCTTTAATGGGTTTCCTAAAACTACAAAGTTAATATACAAATATGCATTGTAAATTTAGAACCAAATAAGGCAAGCTGTACATAATTACGCTTCGATAGAGAGGGGAAAAAAAAAATCAACTTGAGTTTCGTTAACAAACACAATCCAATCTGTAACCGGACGAATCAACTTGGCCACTTGTGCAAATCCAGTTAATACTAAACGGTTATCGATCCCACTACACTGTGATTCGGTCTCCCGCTCTCAATTCGATAGAGGGCTTTCAGTTACTGTGTCGCTCAGTCTAGTAGCCAGTCTTCTGCAGTGGCAGGTGTTTTCCAAGGACACCTCATCACACTGTTTCCGTGACACTTTATAAGACACTGCATTCAGTAGGGGTATTCATGATGATGTGTTAAATGTAAATTGTTTTACCATGCTAAATGTTATAAGTATAGGATTGTGAACAGCCCTATTTAAAGTCATTAAATGCTAAATCCATGCATTAAATTAAATGTAAAATGTTCCTAGCTGATTTTTGAGCACCTTGTTTTGTAACCTTTCCTTCCAAAATTTCTTGTTATTGCTTACTTCTGAGTTTTGAATAAAGTAATTTATTACATCATGCCTAAATCAAGTGAAAACATCTTCTAACTTGTGAGGAAGGGAATGAAGATGAGCTAATTGATAACTGTCATTACATTATTATTATTATCATCCAGTGCTATTAGTTATAAAACACCCAAAACAATACTAACACAAAAACAAAAAACACAAACTATGAGCAAGTAACCTAACACAACAATAAACAAAATGATGAGCTCAGTTGCTCTGTTTCGTGACGTCATTCTCCATATTACAAACCCAGTAACAGACTCTGAACTATGTTATATAGTTTTAACATGGTAAAAGTTAGAAGGAAATATTACTCCATTTAACACGCTTTAGCATGTTAAACCACAGATCATGAATACCCCTAGTATAGTCGACGTTTTATATATAAATATCTGCGAAAACAGAAACACTTTCAAGACGGACTAATAGAGTTTCTTCTTTCGCATTTACTATATTTATTAATTTATGAAAGTATATACAAGTTTCCAGAGAGAACATTTAAATGTGTCTCTCAGTCATTTTAAATAAAAAATATGATTATGACACAGTTTTTTCAGTTATCGCTAATAAAACACAAAAGAATCTTTAAAAAGTATATTTTCTCTTTCTGTGTTTGGAATTAAACCTTAACCCAAATAAACTTGTGAGGTCTAATGGCACTTATGGTACTGTCTATATATATATTCACATGCCTTAGTCCATAATAAAAAAAATAAACTGTAAAAATTTGTAAATTAGGCAGGCAACTGAAAAAATAGGTATCATTAAAATTAAGACAATAAATAATCTCTTCTGTGAAATATTATAGTTATAATAATATCAATTCAGGACAATTGTTGAATTCACCATAAATCGACGAAGTCTTTTTGAAGAAAACAAACTGGCTCTGATATAAACATCTACTAGACGAGACTAACTATTGACAACATAAATATATAATTAAAATAAATTATGTAGGAAAAAATTATGAATTGGAATACAAATAAATGGTCTTTAAGGAAAAATAAAATTAGAATCGCCCGAACAGGGGCGATAGTATTACGACTTTGTTAAACTGTCTTATTGTTTTTAGGTTCAAAATTGATATTCGTTACTCCCACCTCAATAAACTCTAAATATGAATTTTATATTAATAGACATTCTGAAACAGCTCCCTCGTAAAGCCATTCTATTCCTTACCTATATCTATAATGCTACACTCCGATCCACCTATTTCCCTGACCCTTGGAAAAT